>NC_057804.1:574681361-574837758 GCF_018294505.1 Triticum aestivum | reverse complement strand
GCTCCTCTCCATATTACTTCACCTGTCTCATAATATAAGATGTTATTACATGGAAATGCATTACAGCTCTCAGGTGCCACACACCCCTATATGAGTATAGCATTAAAACAAAT
Organism: Triticum aestivum; assembly: GCF_018294505.1. Lineage (NCBI taxonomy): Eukaryota > Viridiplantae > Streptophyta > Magnoliopsida > Poales > Poaceae > Triticum > Triticum aestivum. The sequence continues at coordinate 574,837,645 of NC_057804.1, read as the reverse complement.
GTCAGAATTTTTTAAAAAATTCTGAAATTTTGGGATATCTAACCTGGGTGCCCGTTGTACACCCGTATTCAGTTTCGTGCGGAATGGATGCCCGCGGTATCCGTGGCGAAGGAAATACAGTCCGAGATAAGATCCATCCAATTTCTTCCCCATACATAGGATTTTTTTTTACCTTTTTACCGAGATTGCCCCAGGCATCCATTCCTCACGAAATTGAACACATGTGTACAATGGGCATCCAGGTTTGATATTTCAAAATTTCATAACTTTTTAAAATTTCCTGATATATTTTTTAGTGCTATATTCATATAGGGGTGCGTGGCACCCGAGAGCCATAAAACCTCCTCTTAATATACTTACATGAAGTATTTGTCGCTCAAATGCTAAAGGGCTAAATATATCCCTTTGAGCAGCAAGTAATATGCATCGAAGGGAGTACCAATAGTTCATGACCTCTTTCAGTGACCAGATCATTCGAACACAATGGCTTGTGAGAGTGCAGTTGTTGGTGTGTGTAATAGACACCCAACCACAAAATTGACAAGTGCATGCAGCAGACACGATCATTATTACGGACAAATAGTACTGTTGGCTAAGTTACTAGTGCGAGTAGCCTAGTACTAGTGATGCGTGTATCTGCACCTACCAACTAAGCTGGCCGAATCCAATAATTCAAGAGATAATACCATCCATCTATCTAAAGACGACGTAGCAGAGAGATACTCTGAAGGAATCAGCAGGAGATTGCACCACGGGGACTGCAAACAGGTGACGATGATCCCAGATCGACCACCATGACAGGATTCTCCGTGTTTGATTTGGGACATGATTAAGCAAGTTGACGACTCCAACGATTGAGGTTAGAGAATATGAGAAGCACGCGGGCAGAGCCTCTGAATTAGTTGTTCACTTTTTTTCCCGATAAAGGGTGGATTTTATAAACTCAAAATGGAGCATCAAGAAGATATATAACACATGAGCACACATCCGTCCTCTGCATAATTAGAATGCACACAGCCAACACAAACTAACACACACGTAAAAAATACGCCGATAAATAGTAAAGTCATATAAAACCAAAGCTATGTCTATACGGATAAAAACAAGAAAAAAAAGCCCTAAGCGATAAGATCTGTCATCGGTAAACTACGGTGAAGATCGTATCTGCACCAACCATCTCATGACACCACATGGACGATGAAGTTCTTCAACAACAACGCCTTTAAAAAGGGAGCGACACTCAAGCGTCGCCGTCACCTGATCCAACAAGAATGTCAGAATCTAGGTTTTCACCTTGAAGAATCAGTCCGAACATACTCGAGCAATGCCTTCAACAAGGTAACAATGTAAAAAAACATCATCATTGCTGGGTATAACTACTCTGGTCTGACCTAGGCTTTCGCCTTAGAGCTCGAGACTGGGTTCTTGAGTAGCACGACAATCGAAGTCTCTCATATGTTGTCGTTACCACGTTTCCACAATCCCAGCAGCTGCATGTGATGCGATCACCGCCACTGCACCACCATTCCTTTGCGTCAAGTCTTCATCCATAATTTGTATCTCACCGTCAAAGTCAACCACCGGTTCAAGAGGAGATGAACCCTCTGAAAGACCTCTCGATGACCACCGTCGCCGAGGAATTGTAGGAAGTCGTTGCAATATAGTTGCAGTCGCCACCCTCCAGCCGATCAAATCCGTATCATCACCACAAGCCATGGTCCTTAGCCGCCCGAGCCAGAACACCGCCATGGACGGCACAGCCGCTGGTCGCTGGGATGAGCCGATACGCACTCCGTCAACATCCGGCTACCACCCAAGAAGCCAACAAGCCTTCGACCGTCAGATCTGAAGGCAAAGCCCGGCCAGACTAAACACAGGCCAAGCGCCTGAGGCCTAGCACCACCAAGCACGGCCTGGTGCAGTACAGCACGCACAGCCGCAGCTAGCTTCCTAGCACCACAACGCCATGATCCGCCGCCGTCGTGGCTAGTCGCACACCTGCAGGAGTCGCCTCCTCGCTCATGAAGGACGTAGCCAAGGTGTACCCTCCACTCCCTTCGCCTTTGATGAAAGGGTACTGCCACCGCCGCCGGCCACGGCCGACGGTGGCGGCGAGATGAGATCTGACGCTAGGTTTGTTGGCTAGGAGTTGGTCGCCTTCGGAGTCGCCCGAGCGAAGCGACTCGGGAGGCACGGAAGGTTCGTTTCGACTCTAGTTGTTCACTTTTTGATTCAACATTTTTGGTGTTGCTAAATGTGCATACCGCATATGGCTCTGCCCCGACACGGGCTTGATCCAGTTCGTGCGTTGTCGGGTGTGCTATCATTCGGTTAATCTGTTCATTTTAGTTACATGTAAGTCGCTTGAAAATTAATTTTGGCCCAATCGATTTTTGAACCGTCGATTTCTGCTTCACGATTCAAGTACTTTTTTTCCTGGGTTAGTCCACGTGTTTTCTTGGGCTTTTTTACTGACCCCATATTTGAGCCGATCAATTCCTTAATGGGCCGAATCCCATTCCAATGACATAACCTTCTTCTTTCTTCTTTGTTTATGTTTTCGTTTCTCCCTTTTCATTATTAGTTTGTTTTTATTTATTTTTTGTTTTGTGGGTATTTTTGGGATGTTGGGTGAGTGTAAATATATACATAAAAATACTATATAATATGTGCAAACATCACACTATTATATGATTATTTTTTCCATGTTACAAAAAGTGCAATTTTGGTGCAAAGTTGTGTGCAAGTTTTTAATTTTTTCTTGAAGAAATATTAATGCCATTAATTCATACTTTTTTAAAGAACTTTGCTATTTTGATATTATTTTAGTTTTTATTTCATTCTACTTTAATGGTAATACCAATGCCACTAATTCATCCATTCTTAGTTATATATTTTTTTGCAAAAAATCTGCTTTTATGTGTTTATTATTGCATATTTTTTAAAAGGCATTTTAATGTATATTTTGTGCAAAAAAATTCAATGTTTGTTTTAGAATTTTATTTCCATTTTCTTTTTCTTAAATGGTAATACCAATGTCACTAACTCATTTTACCTTAGGAAATTTAATTATTTCGAGTTTGTTATTTTTTCAGTTTATTTCTACTTAAACACAATACCAATGTCAGTATGTCACTAATTCATTACTTCTTAGTAAACTTTTTTTTAAAAATTCCACAGTTATATGCTTATTCTTGCATATTATTAAAAAACATAATTATTGTGTAAATTATGTGCAAATTTAATATTATTTTCTTTTATTGGCACTAATTGATTCCTTCTTAGATAAAATAATTTTTTATTTTGTGTGTGTAAGTATAAATGCAAGTACTAAATAATATGTGTGTAAATCATAGTAGAATGCAAAAATTGCACTACTATATACTTATTCTTTGCATATTTCGAAAAGTGCAAATTCTACGTTGTGTGCAACTTTTTATGGTTTTCCTTTTTCATTCTCTTTCTTCTTAAGGGTTTCATTCTTTCTTACAAAACTTCATTATTATTTATTTTGGTTTTTACTTTGTTTTTCTGAAAGGATAATAGCAATGCCACAAATTCATTCTTCTATAAAAAACATTTTTTTTTCATTTTTCTTTTCTTTTGTAAGGGTAATACTGATGTCACAATCCATTACTTTTTAGGCAACACATTTTTGCCAAAATTTCACTATTATATACTTATTTTGCATAGTAATAGTACATGTTATGTCTAAATCATGTGCAAATTTTTTCATTGTTTTTTTTTGTTTTCTTCCTTCTTAAAAGGTAATACCAATGACACAATGACACTAATTCATTTCTTCTTAGTAAACTTATTTTTTGCATAAATTCTGCTCAGATATGCTTATTCAAATGCGCAAGTTCTACGTAAATTGTGTGCTTTTTTTATTTGTTCATTAACTAAGTCATTCTCCATTAGAAAACTTCATTTTTCGTTTTTCTTTGTTCTTGTTTTTGTTTTTGTTCATCAATGGGCTGTTCTTTTGCATTGGCCGAAGGAGTGATATGAAAAACTTCGAGATGCTCCTCCTCGTCGGGCACTGGCATCACGCGGCGGCGGGTAGACTGCGCAGCCGCCTCGAACCCGCCCCCCATCTCCCTTGCCCTCTGCCTCTCGCGGTGGGCACTCCTTCCAAACTACTCGCCGCCGCTAGGGGTTGGACGGATTGGGGAAAGGGGAGCGTCGGGGAACGAGAAGCGGAGCGAAGTGAACTAGGGTTTGCTCCAGAGGGGGATTTGTTGGGTCGAGGTGCGCCAGCGGCGGGCCGGGCTGACGTGGCGGGCGCCCCCGGGCCGCCTCATATCCGCCCTATATTTGGGCTGGATATTATATTATGGGTGCCGGTAAGCCCGAACATTTGTCCGCGGTTTCAGAGCTCTGGTTGGGTCGGTTTTTTGTGACCGGACGGCCTGCCTGGGCGTTTGAGACGTGTTTGAGAGTTGCGGTTGTAAATGCTCTGAGGTAAGTATGCTAGTACGAGTAGGCTAGTACTGGTGATGCGTTTATCAGCAGTGACCTACCACCAACTAAGCTGACCTAATCCAATCATGCAAGGAGTAATATCATCTAAGACGAGGATCATCACAGTCGCAGATTATGATACCGCAAAAGTCAGTATCTTCAGCTGTAAAAAAAGGTTGAGGATCACATGCCAACATGTCAAGATTTACGGGCAGAATTAAGCTGAAGATACTGATCACTTGATCGGAGAAATAATGTTGAGGCGTGCATGCAGAGTCTTAATTTGTTGTGCTTGTGCAACCACGCTAGGAAGAAAGCAGATGTCGACCGCATACAGAGCAACTGCAACCCGAAAACTCGTCATCTTAATTTGTTGGGTAACCCAGCCCAGCTGACGATTCTGTCGCGGTTGAGAAGCAATGTCAGATCAACAGGTGATTAATTCGCCTGCTGCCTCGATTAAGACAGTGGCGGCTATGATCGACCGATGTGGACCATTCTCGCAGGAAATCAATTGACACGTGCGGCTACATGCGGTATAAATATTTCTGCATCTACCCAAGCTGGTCCATTATTGAAATTCATATAGCTTAGCCAAAAAAAGAAATAAGTGTTCAAAATTTGCGAAAAGAATCATCACGTTCAGTTCCGGCAGAGATCTTAAGGAACCTCCTGTGCTCAAGGTTCAGCCCTGCATCTGCAAGGAATAATACCAGAAAATCATCTGCAGAGAAAGGTGATGGTTTCAAGCCAGCCTGCGATGATTCTCCATGCTGATCCGATCTGCACGCACACGGAGTTAAGCAAGTTGACTCCAACTACCGATTTGCAGAATAATTATGACGGAATCTCGAGTCTGCTTTCAAGAGGGCCGCAAGTCTACACCCAAAGCATACCTCTATTTCAATTTATTAGCCATCCATTCGATCCATCCACCTCTCGATCGTCTATACCTTAATTAATTTCCTCGCCACTTTGCGGTCTTGAGCAATGTTTTATTAGCATTTCCCTTGCGTATTTGATTTCTTTTCTTGGGTGCAGACTGTAAACCTGATGCACTTCAGTTCTACTTTTCAGTGGGAGCATTTCGATAAGCGCATCTTAAAAGCAGACAGCAGAGTCTGGAAATATTTCGTCTCGTTTGATGTGTGCGTGCATGTATACTTCTGGACGTCATTAATTATATATATATATGATACGAGAATCGTACTCTGCTGTTAATGTGGAATATATATCTTTTGCTCAACTTGCTGTGACTTGATTGACAGTGCATCTACTTGATTGATCCGGGTGGGGATTGGGCGCTGGTAACAGAAGCAGCATCTACGTCACTACAGCTGGGAAAGCATACACCAAAATAACAGCAATGCATAGAGCAAAAAGTATCAAAGAGATGCAAAGAAGTTTCCTGCCAAAAACTCCATCACCACGATTCTTACTACTCCTCACCTATCAGAACAGAGCACCATTAATAATGTGCACAACTTAATTTGCCAGTGGCGTCTGACGGTCACCATCACAGCTGCGGTGGAACACAGGGATTAGTAATCTAAACACTCTTATATTAGTTTACAGAGGGACATGACTAGCTTCCAACTCAACTAATCAAATGTTCAAAATAAGTTGGGGTCAGTATCTGCAGGTCAAATGATCTCTACTTCTCAAACTGGGTTACAGATGGCTGTTAGTATCGGCAGCTTACTAGCAAGCAGGTAACAATCTCGATTTCAGTTTGAAAGTAGCCTTTAAAAGATATAAACGACAGCTGATATCATAAACACTCAGGACAGTGTGTCTATCATCTTTCTAAAAAATATCCACAGCAGTCATTGTTGTAACAACAAAAATCAGGGCATTACATCTTAGGCATTACTGCCTCACATTACCTCAAGCCTTTACCCTTGTATCTTATATCAGCAAGTGTGTTGGTGAAGCACTAAAATCAAACATGTGCCAACAACAATTCCTAGGTAGTTAGGCAGGCCATGAAAAACCGAGACATATTTTTTTTTGCTGGTTGCTATGATTTCCTTCCTTCCAAGTCGTCCTTCCTCCTTCGGTCTGATCGCTTAGGCTCTGGTTTTGCTAAGACCTGCAATTGCTCATTAAATTTGACTTACAAAATTATTTATACTACAATGCACTTTTTCATTTCATGTAACATATTGTGGTTGATTTTGTAGTCAACCTACATGAAAACATTAGAAAAATAGAAGGAACTGAATATACAATTTTAGCTGCGATAGGATATAACTAAAGCAGAAGTAAAAGGAAGATGCTAAAGCAGAACTAGCTATAAGGAACATGTTGATAACACCAAATGATAAGTAACCAGACAGAGGGGCACTCTCTACACCAAAAGGAAACCCAAAAAGAATGTGCAAGTGCAACCAAAAGGATGAAAACTCGAGATATATTTCCTCCTGGTGGTTGCTGTGATCTTCTCCCCTCGTTTCAACCTCTTTCTCCTTTGATTTGATCCTCAGGTCCCTGCTTTTGCTAAGACCGACAACTGCTCATTAAATTTGCCTTGCAATTTTTATTCATTAAGAAACAGTATAATGGATTGAGCTACGGCTGCTCACAGCGTTTTTTTTTCGCGAATACGCAAACCTTGCGTATCATTGCATTGATAGAAGAAATACGAGTGAATACAAGCGGTAGTACAACACATGGCACAAACGCAGAAGGCGTAAACATGATGCACGGAGCAGAGACATGGGATGCTCAACCCAGACACAGACACAACACAGCTAAACTCGCCACCCTGTAAGCAGCCCAAACCAACCGAACATGACAACCAACATCTCTAAATCCACTGCCGAGGACACCGCAAACAAACAAGAAGTCGCCTTCATGAAGGAGAACGACGCCGAGACGCCATCGCCGCCCGATCTGGATAACCGGACCTAGGGTTTCCCCTGCTGCTCGAAGAGGGGCACAGATGACGGCCATGGCAGCGCCTCCAAGAAGGTGATGGCACCGCAGGTGTCGCCGCTGCCAGCATCGAAAGATCGAGCAAGGATTTCGCCTTGGCCAGATTCTAAGCAATCCCAAGCCGTCAGAGCAAGATTCCGAGAAGAGGAAGCCAAGTCTGAAACTGCCACCGTAGGAAGGGGAGCTGCGTCCGCTGCCGAAGGAAGCACCAGACATCGCCGTACATGAGAGCTACGGATAGGGCGGAGGTGGGGGTCGGGGCATGGACGTGGGCAAGGTTGGGCGACCGGGTGGATGACACAGGGGAAGCGAAGGTGGCCGGGGGACCCGGACAAGCCAAGATTTGGAGAGAACGCAAATCTGGGCCGCCAGGACCGGAGCCGCAGGGGCGCAAACGTGCCAAAGGAGCCGGAAGGAGACGCAACTCCAAGAACACGCCGAAGTCGGAGCTGCACCGGGAGGGACACCGGCCAACAAGGACATCTGCAGGGTGGGTTGCGAAGCCACCAAGATGTTGACAAGCCGAAGGAGCTGGAAGGGACGCAGCTCACGCGGGGGGGCTAGATCTGGAACCGCGCTGGACACCCATGGATAGGGGAGGGAAGCGCATGTCCATGAATTCTAGGGCCAAAGCCGCACTTGCAGGCTGGGAAGCGCGCGAGGGGATGGCACGCCGGGCGCACTCCCGGTCGGGCGAGCTGCAGGGGCAGCCGCCGCCGGGCAACCAAGGACACCGTAGATCCGTAGCTCGAGGGGAAGGAAGCGGGTGGGGCGGATGCCGCAGCGCGAACGGAGGGAGGTGCGCGTCGGAGGAGGCCAGGGGCCCGGCACGGCCGCGCCGACCAGCCCTTCGTCGCCGACGGCGCAGGGATGGGCGGAGGTGGACGGGGACGGTAGCGCGGAGCGACGCGTCGAGGAAGAGCAGCCCCGCCGCCACCATCCCAGGGCCCAGCTTGGCTTCGCCGGCCGGCCCTCCGACGACGGCGGCGCGGGAGAGGGCTTGGTCGGGGGGCCTGGCGGCGGCTGCTAGGTTTCCCCTTGTCGCCCGCTTCGGGCGACGCGGGGGTCAGGAGCAAAATAGTTCTGCTCACAGCGTTTTGACGTCCGTGACCGTTTGATTAGATCGATCGGTTGTCCTCGAGCCTCGTGCATGGTGTTTCTAGGGCCGCTGTTCCACAAACTTACCTAGGCCTGTTATGGTCGATCGGGCTGGAAATAAAAGATGGGCCGGACCTGGCCTGGTGGTACTCTTGCGAGCCTCTTTCTGGCCCTGCACACGTACTAGAGATTCCTCGGTCGGCTGGTCACCAGTGTACATATTATTGAACCATAAATTTATTTAAATTTACATCTAGCCTGACGCAAGTACTCATGTTCCTCTCACACACGTCACCAGAGAGATTTATCGGGTATACTACACAACCAACTCTTGATGCTTTTTCTGGCCACCACCGGTAGAACCAAATACATACATGTATTTTTTATTTTGATATGATTTGCTAAAATTCAATAAAATTTGATCAAAATTTTGATTTATTTGAACGATTTTGTCTTTAAAATAATCGAGAGTTTTCCAAGATTACTGTCTTTTTACGGAAATTCGCAATTCAAGTTTTAGAAAAAGAATATGAATATGTGTTCTTTATATGAGCTGTTTTACGGTGATTGGGTTAGTACTCGGAGTACTTAGCAGTACTTACATGTCTGATCACGTCTGATTTTTATTAGCCGTCAGATCTTGCGGGGAATTTTAATTGATTAAATTTAATATGTTAATTGCGATAAGGGCATAATGGTCCAGGGGGAAATATCTTTTCTTGAACCGATCACCTGAGGACCAGATCCATGTCTACTCGATCCAGTTCAGAATCCTCCTCCGATCTATTCGTCGCTGCTCGCCGCTCCTGACCTTCTCCGTCCTCGACCTCCCCGGCGAGAGGAATAAATTCATCGTCCTCGTCCTCCACCCAACCAACCCCAGCCCCCACGCCGTCACCGAAGAAGAAGAAGGCCGGATCTGCGCCGGCTGAATCGGCGGCGACCGCGGCGGGCGATCCCATCTCTTCGCGCGTACCATCCTTAAGGTATGAATTCGGCTTGGTGCATGTAGTACAACCTCAACCCCACAAGATCCGGGTACTGACTAGAACAACGAATGGAAAGCTTCATCGTGGCATAGTTTCTCTTGAGCTAATCGCATCATGTTTGTTTAAGTAAGATGTTGACGTTTGAGATGAGATATACTAAAGGAAGATGAGATACTGGTTCCATAGTTCACTTAATTTAGTTTATTAAAGTCATCATCACTTTAGGTTTGCATAGCGCATGAAATATAGTTTAAAGGAAGATGAGATACTACTTGTTGGACGTTGATGATTGGTTTCCCTCACATGTCAAACCAGCAAAGTCTTTTCCATGCACTTGTCTTTGCCTATGAGCTATTTTACACCCGCAACATTGATAAACAGAAAGATGTTGATGATTGGTTTCCCTCACATGTCATATGCAGGAAGACATGGCGTATGCAAGTGATGAGAGTATGTTCGAGTATGTAAATGTTGTCAGCAAGATGTTTGATAGTGAGGCTGAAGGCTATGAATTCTACAACAAATATGCTCTTGAAAAAGGTTTTAGTGTGAGGAAAAGCTACGTTGAGTGGGATGGATCCAACAAATACATAATTTTAAGGAAAATTGTGTGTAGTCGTCAAGGGTTTCGCGAAGATAAGCACATGAAAAGAAAGATGGAAGATAGAAAGAGGAGGCCACGAAGTTTAACTCGTGTTGGGTGTAATGCTAAATTGGTCATTACGAGACAGGAGGAAACCGGTCGGTGGTTTGTCAAGGATTTCATCGATGAGCACAACCATCCTCTAGCCCCACGGGATCTTTCTTGTCTGCTGCGTTCACACAGACGAATTAGCGATGAGCAGAAAGCGGACATTGCGAACATGGAAAAATGTGGGATCCGTAAATACCGTATTATGGATATTTTGTGCTTTCAATACGGTGGATTTGATAAGGTTGGATGCATAAAGAGGGACGTTTACAATTTCTGCCATGCTAATAAGAAGGAGACAATCAGTGCCGGTGATGCTAAAACGGTGATCATGCACATGATGGCGAGGCGAGAGCGAGATGCGGATTTTTTCTTCAAGTACTTGGTAGACGAGCATGGCCATCTGAAGGGACTGTTCTGGGCTGATAGTCCATCGCAACTTGACTACGAGGCTTTCGGAGACGTCATTGTTTTTGATAGCACATACAGAACCAACAAATACAATCTGCCATTCGTGCCTTTTGTCGGGTTGAATCACCACCGCAGCACTGTTATATTTGGCTGTGGTATAATTTCTCATGAAACAAGCCAGGCATACGAGTGGATGTTGCGGACCTTTTCTGATTGCATGGCACAGAAGCATCCGATATCTGTGATCACAGATGGGGACCTTGCAATGCAGAGAGCAATAAGGGTGGTCTGGCCAGACTCAAACCATAGACTATGTATATGGCACATTCAGCAGAACATTGTACGCCATCTCAATGATGACGACGTAAAGGAGGAATTCAGATCTTTCATTTATGATACTTCTTCCATTGAAGAGCATGAGATAAAATGGATACAATTCTTACAACGGAATAAAGTAACCAGTGAGGAGTCTTGGCAGCATCAGATGTATCAGATGAGAAAGTTGTGGTGTGCTCCATATCTTAAGGGGCGTTGTTTCCTAGGATTGAGCAGCAATCAAAGGAGTGAGAGCTTGAACTCTGTGCTACATACGCATCTTGAGGGTAAGATGTCGTTGTTTGAAATGCTAGAGCACTATGAGCGTTGCCTTGCGTCGCGACGGATTAACGAAGCTATCAATGACGTCGAAGCCTTGCAGTCCGTTCCATTTACAGAGGAAAATGCTTTGCCGCTTGAGAAACACGCCGCAACAGTTTTCACACCTAGGGTCTTTAAGCTGGTCTTATGGAGCATAGATGCTGTCAGCAAATGTCAGATTAGAGAGATACTAAATGGATCAGAAGATTCCACTTATGTTGTGTCCAAGCAGGAAATAATGGATAAAAAGTTTGGAGTGCGCATTGAAGAGCAAGGAGGTCTTTTGCACAGGGTGAGTTGTTCTTGCCGTAAGCTGGAATGCACAGGCACACCATGTTCCCACATTTTTTACATATTGGGGATTTTAAAACAAACAATTATGCCCGGTTGTTGCGTTCCCACTAGGTGGACTATGAATGCAAAATGTGCATACGCACCTACCAGAAAAAACCAGATGTATGACTATTCGCTAAGCCTGCAGAGGTACCACGAGTTGCGGAATTGTAGTCACGCCGCAAGTTTCCAGGCATGCCACTCTGATGAGGACTATCACCGTCTAAAGATGCTTTTGCAAGCACAACATCATGACAAGCAATCAAGTTTTGAACTAGCTGACAGCAAGGAGTCAACTAATGCTCAGCATAACAACATTAGGTTTGGCCCGTTGATGCCGCACTCGCAGAAAGTTGATAAGGTTCTGGATCCCGTGCATGTGCCAGGACGAGGTGCACCGAAGAAAAGGCTGCAGGCAAAGACAAAGAAGTCAAGATCACAGAATATCTGTGGCTATTACAAGAAACCAGGTCACAATCGACGTAAATGCGCTAAATTGCTAGAGGTACGAAATATGTTCATATTTTTTTTGCATGTGTTTTACTCATAATTGATGTCCATGTGATTTATTCTATTCTTCTGTGTAGGATCTCAAGGCTGAACTGTGATATCTACATACAGCATGAACCGACGATGAGCCAGAGAAAGTTGTGTGCCATTCAGCTTTGTGTGACGTGGTCTTTACATTCTATTTCATCGTGACAGTAATTTAGTGAAGTGCGGTTGTACTGCCATGTTACTGTATTAGTTCGACATCTTTCGTTTCCACTTTCTGTGTGTATCATGTGATGTCCAACTTTAAGAATGATGATGTATTTCGACAAATTGGGCACTATGATTCTTCACCCTTACTATGGTTGTCATGCATATTCATAATCATCATGCATATTCTTCATTTACAGAGCAATAATGACTGACGTATTTTTTAAATAAGCGGGGCCCACTCGGGTGTGCTTGGAATATTTGAAAAACCTCCATGCACGTTCATCTTTGCTGCATGCAAATCGGGCGGCAGCCGCTCTGCCAGTAGCTGTCAAGGCCTTGATGAATCACTATTCACATGCAGGTCCCCGACTCTTGCATGCAGGTCCCCGACTCTTGCATGCAGGACCCCTTGAGGCATAGACCGATGTTTTCAGCAGTCAGTCTAGAGGGCATTATAAATTCAAAAAAAATTTAAAAAATACAAAAACTTGGAAACCTAGTTTTGTTTGTGGAAGAGATCATGTGTGCCAAAACTGAGGTGATTTGGAGATGGTCGAAAAAATGCCCGCATTCCCGGAGGGACCATTTGGTCTAACTTAAGCCATTTTTTGAAAAAACGTGAATTTTTCCACCACCTCCAAATCACCCAAATTTTCTTGTACATGGTCACCCACATGTGCAAAACATGTGTATGCAAGAAAATTTTGAAAAAAAATTATTTTACAATGCCCCCTTGAGGCATAGACCGATGTTTTCAGCAGTTAGTCTAGAGGGCATAATAACTTCAAAAAAAATATAAAAAATACAAAAACTTGGAAACCTAGATTTGTTTGTGGAAGAGATCATGTGTGCCAAAACTGAGGTGATTTGGAGGTGGTCGAAAAAATGCCCGCATTCCCGGAGGGACCATTTGGTCTAACTTAAGCCATTTTTTGAAAAAACGTGAATTTTTCCACCACCTCCAAATCACCCAAATTTTCTTGTACATGGTCACCCACATGTGCAAAACATGTGTATGCAAGAAAATTTTGAAAAAAATTATTTTACAATGCCCCCTTGAGGCATAGACCGATGTTTTCAGCAGTCAGTCTAGAGGGCATTATAAATTCAAAAAAATTTAAAAAATACAAAAACTTGGAAACCTAGTTTTGTTTGTGGAAGATATCATGTGTGCCAAAACTGAGGTGATTTGGAGGTGGTCGAAAAAATGCCCGCATTCCCGGAGGGACCATTTGGTCACTTAAGCCATTTTTTGAAAAAAACGTGAATTTTTCCACCACCTCCAAATCACCCAAATTTTCTTGTACATGGTCACCCACATGTGCAAAACATGTGTATGCAAGAAAATTTTGAAAAAAATTATTTTACAATGCCCCCTTGAGGCATAGACCGATGTTTTCAGCAGTGAGTCTAGAGGGCATTATAAATTCATTTTTTTAAAAAATACAAAAACTTGGAAACCTAGTTTTGTTTGTGGAAGAGATCATGTGTGCCAAAACTGAGGTGATTTGGAGGTGGTCGAAAAAATGCCCGCATTCCCGGAGGGACCATTTGGTCTAACTTAAGCCATTTTTTGAAAAAACGTGAATTTTTCCACCACCTCCAAATCACCCAAATTTTCTTGTACATGGTCACCCACATGTGCAAAACATGTGTATGCAAGAAAATTTTGAAAAAAATTATTTTACAATGCCCCCTTGAGGCATAGACCGATGTTTTCAGCAGTTAGTCTAGAGGGCATTATAAATTCAAAAAAATTAAAAAATACAAAAACTTGGAAACCTAGTTTTGTTTGTGGAAGAGATCATGTGTGCCAAAACTGAGGTGATTTGGAGGTGGTTGGAAAAATGCACATTTCTGATATTTTCACAGGTTACAAAATATATTATTGGACAGAATATAGACAGCACCACACAGCAACAGCACATTCATCCAATACAATAGAAGATAGCTCTCCGAATACAATTCATCATATTAGTCTCCGAATTCAAAAGACCGAACAAAGATAGAACATTACAAGTCTCGAGACCGCGAGTAGCGAGTTTGTCTTCATATTACAAGTCGATATCGATCATCTAAACTACCATCACATAGAAGAGAGTTGCGGTCATCACGATGAGCATCATCGCGATGAAACTGGTCTTCATCCGGTTCCTCCAACGCTCCCTCCTCTCTCCCGCTAGATAGCGGGCGTATCTAGATTCCGCCTCCGCCCTAGTGGTGTACCCTTTGTAACTGTTACCGCTGAAACGGTGAACCTGTCTCCGACACTCCTCCCAGTCGTCGTAGACTCCGGGAACCTTACCCTTGTACACGACATACGACGGCATCTCTATGCACAAGCCAAACAACAGACAATACATAAGCAATAAATAAGTATGCAACAAAAGGATCGGAAGAGAAAAGCAAGACATTAATAGCACAATTCATGGTCCTAGTAATAAATAGCATCGATTACATCTAAGTTTAACGACTGTCCAAACCAAAGAGACATACAATTCATTAAAGTTTAATTACAACATGAGCCAATCAATGTTTCAGAACTACACATAGCATCACTACTTTCGACTCGACTCATGGGACCGGAGCGTGGATGAAGCCGCCGTCTGTCCTGATGGTCATGAAATCGCGGGCGTTGTCAGCCTGCATTTGTAGCGTTGTGTCTATCTCACTGCACAGAACACGGAATGTTAGAAGAAATAAAGAACGATCGATGGATGCATTTTTTGCTGTTTTGGCTGATGTTGTTTTGGTGCTGTTTTCGTGCCATTTAGGATGGCTGCAGTGACTTTTTGGTGCCATTTTTGATCTCTTAATATGGTTGCAGTGAGAGCAAAATATGGCTGTTATTTTTTTTGTTTCAGAAACAGGACAAACCAAAGGGCCCACGTCTCCCCTCCAGATTTTTCGAGGGCCAAAGGGCAGGACGTTTGAGTTTTCGAGGCAACTCCCCACGCCTCCCTTCCACTGGCAACTCCCCACGACTCCCCTCCACTGGCAACTCCCCACGACGCAGGGAACTCCCCTCCTATTCCATTGCCGCTCAATCTGCCTCCCTCTGCCTCCCTCCTCATTCCATTGCCGCTCCATCTTCCTCCCTCTGCCTCCACCATCAAGCAACTCCCCTCTGCCTCCACCATCGCTGGCCAGGAGGGCAATGGCGGAGGAATCGTGGAGCAACTCCCCTCCGTCTGCCAAGAGAATGGCGGAGGCATCGTGGAGCAACTCCCCTCCGTCTGCCAAGCATCACCAAGGTGAGGCGTCTGGCAAGGAGCCGCTGGTGGTCGACGACGACGTTCCGGTCCCCGGGCAGAAGCAGGACTACACCGTGCCGCTCATGGTTGATATCCACCTGAAGAAGGAGAAGCTGGATGTCGTATGCACCAGCAATCCAGACGAAGCCGACAAGAGGATCCGCGAGATCAGGAGGAGGCTCGGCGGCATGCTTTCTCGGTCGATCGCGTTGATGTCGAGTATACGAGGGAAGATGAACCTCCGCAAAAGGCTGCAGTTCTACAGTTATGCGTGGAGGATCTCGTCCTGGTATACCACATCACCGCGGCAACCAAATGGTAAAAACATCCAGTTCTAAAGTTTCTGAAGTTCTGACGTTTCTGTCTAATTAGTAGTTTCTGAAGTTTCTGAAGTAGACGCAATAGTTCTGTAGTTCTGAAGTAGATGCAATACTAGTTCTGAAGTTCTGAAGTTTCTGTCTAATTAGTAGTTTCTGTAGTTTCTGAAGTTTCTGAAGTAGATGCAATAGTTCTGAAGTTCTGAAGTAGATGCAATACTAGTTCTGAAGTTCTGAAGTTTCTGTCTAATTAGTAGTTTCTGAAGTTTCTCAAGTAGATGCAATAGTTCTGAAGTTTCTGAAGTTTCTCAAGTAGATGCAATAGTTCTGAAGTTCTGAAGTAGATGCAATACTAGTTCTGAAGTTCTGGAGTAGATGCAATACTAGTTCTGAATTTTATGTCTAATTAGTAGTTTCTGAAGTTTTTGAAGTAGATGAATTTGATGCACCAGATTAATTTGATGCAGGCCCAAGGAACTCCGCCCGCTCCTGCAGGAGAAGAAGCTGTACACCTTTGTTGGCTTCTCCATTGGAGGTGACAAGGAGAAGCTGAAATTGTCTGGTTTGGAGATCAACCCCGACAAGTACGTCGACATGCAGCGCAAATGGAGAGTTCCAAAAAATGGAAAGAAGTGGCAGGCTTTGGCTGAGTTTGCAGCCAGCCTCATCCACCCATCGTACAAGGAAATGAAGAAGAAGATCAACAAGGAATTCGACCACAAACTATGGGGGGACAGCCCACTGCCAAACAACCTCATCGAGTACGCAGCGAAAGATGCGTACGTCACCTACGAGGCATGGAAGAAAATCGAAATCGTCAAAGAAGGTTTGGAGTACTGGCAAGAGGCGGAGGATCATTGGGATGACCCCTACTACTGGGGATATTGAGTTGTTTGTGGTATTATGTGTCTCAGTTTGCAGTTATGTGGTTGAACAAGTTTGCTTTTGTAATGCTGAACAAGTTAGCTTTTGTTATGTTGAACAAGTTTGCTTTTGTAATGATGAACAAGTTTGCTTTTGTTATGTAGTTATGTGATTGTTATGATGCTGGTGCAGAACACTTATGGTTGTGATGTGATGCAAAATCCTTCAACTTTTGGTGATCATTTAGTTCAAGATTTGGTCAGATCATACAGAATGTTGTCTAGAAGTTTTTGTGATCATTTAGTAGTTTTTTTATACAGAAGCCTTTCACTATAACTGAAAAAGCTGAAGTTCTCAGCATGAAGAATCACACAACACAGCACCTACATTATGATGATACACTATCAACTGCAGACCTGAATGCATCCAATTCGTCCTTTCCCAAGCAGTGATGGTAACTGAAAGTATAACAACTAAAAACGCAGCTCTACTGTATGTGTCCAATAGTGCCATCATAACAGAACTTTGAAAAGTCCTATATTATACAGTAGCAAGCATCACAAGTTTCAGATGGTTTTCTAGCAAGAATTTTCCAGAAAAGTGGATTGGTGGCACAAAATTGCTACACTCAGTCGATCTACCTAGCATTATCAGCATGGATACCATTGAGACGTCAACAGAAACTGGGGTACCTGCGCTGTCCTGCGGTGGTTGAGGAGATGGATCCGGCCGATCCCGTTGGGGGGCGGGGGCGGCGGGGGTGGAGTCGCCGACGGCGTGCAGGGGCGGCGGACAGAGGGGGACGAGTGGGGGATCTGGAAATGGAGGGAGGGAGGCCACAGCGCGAGGGGAATAGGTGGAGTGGGGGGAGGGTTCTAATGGCCTACTTGGGATGGGCCTAATTCGGATGGGCCTAATTCGGATGGGCCGTCTCGTTGTCTGCGCCTGAGGCATGCATGCATGGGAATGGCGGCGACGTGGGTTTGCATGCGCGGGTGGCGGACGTGAACTTTATCTATCCGAAATATGTTATGATTTCTACCCGAAAACAAGCTCGCGTGCAACGCTCTCCCGTGCGACGCACGCCTCTCGCGTGATACGTGATTCCGATGCGACTGCGTGCCAAGTTTTATAGATGGAAACTTCTTTAGACACAATGCCATCTCAAAAACAACTCAGAAACAACTGTATGATTGATCATAAAACACATGCATTGTTGTTCAAAGAACTGTATCATGAATAAATTGTACCATAATTGCGAACATAGTGTGAAACAGAAAACAAAAGGTTTGTTTGCAACTAAATAATCCTGGTTTGAAGCTTAAACTGGTTGAAAAACAATTGAGCCTACTCCATATTGTCTTCTGCACTGCCAAAATTCAGTGACCTCTTGCGTTGCGTCGTTGGAGATTGCGTCGGGCTTGGCGACGACCCATGTGCTTCAATCTTTTTCTCTTTAACATCAATGTAACCATACAACTTAAGTTGTTCTTGGTCTTTCTCTGCCAACTCTCTAGTAAGACCCTCCATTTCTTGGATTCTCACTTCCTGTAGAAAACCATAGGAATTGTATTAGGAAGAACTCAAAAAAGACGTAGCCATAAACTAGATGCATGCAACATGTAAAATTTGAACCTCGGAATCAATGTCATCCTCGGGAAAACAACCCGTAGTTCTATTGTACACAATGTACAGGTGACATGTCTTGCTGCCATTCAGATCAAAAAGCATTTTTTGTACATCATCTGGTCCTGCAATCAAGAATATTCCTTCTGGCAGCTTGCACGCAGACCCGGGTAAGAAGTAGTACAGTTCTGCTCCCAGTTTGCAACCAAAACTATCTCTCATTTCACTCATAATGAGATCGTAGGTCACTTTGGCGGGTTCAAAAATTCTGACTTCTGCCGGGTGTTCATCAAAGTATGCTCTCGGGACATGTGACATCTCATCATCCCTACTAACAAAAAATTCCATGACCAGCACCTAGTATCTCACATCAGAGTTAATACATTCAATGAGTGAAGGGCCAAACATAACTTTTATGTGCATAGCAACATTGCGGCGTTGTTACCTGCTTTTGTGGAATGTATCCTTCATGTGGAGTGACTGGGGATTGTGCCATCTCAAACCTTCTCACCTTATTATGTTGAATGCATCCTTCATGTGGTGTGACTGGGGACTCTGCCATCACAAGTTTCTTATCCTGCGTATGAAACGTCGATAGTGGGTTTACACACAAGTTTAGAAAGGTCATACCATATCTTGGGTATGCATCATTGCGAGGTACTTACAAGGGGAGAATTGACGATATGTTGTTGAGGTGGACTGATGTGGCATTGAACGGGTGACTCTATCGCAATGTCTCGAGTGAATGGCGACTGTGCCGTCTCATGATGCTTAGCCTACATACAATCGCCGACATAAGGTTGCCACAAATTGAAGATGTTTGTATCATAGAATACGTAGGTCCTTAATATATAGAATTGGTGCGAGATACTTACAGGGGGAGAATAATTGAAGACATGTTGTCGCGGTGGCCGTGAGATCGCATGGTCTTCTAACATATGTCCTTCCAAGCGGACCTTCTCCAGCATGGCCTTATAATCCATGTCCGACCGCTCCTGTAGCAGCTTACTATCCATATCCGCACGTGCCTGCAACACATAGGCATCCATCTTGACTCGCTCTGTCTATATAATACTGTCCACAAGCTTCCGGTCCTTCTGCAACGTTTGATGCATTTCCTTGTAGCCTAAGAAAAACTTTTTTTCCATGTACTCACAGTCCCTCTTATACTTTTCTTCAATCTCAAGACGCATCTTCGCCATCTTAAGGGAAAACTCCTGACGCTCCTCCTTTATCATCCTGTCCACGTATGAACATTCTTTTTTCAGTTTCTTATCTACCTCAGCGCGATCCTTTTGCACCTTCAAGTCGATCTCCCGACGCGCTTCATGCAAAGACTTGTCGTACTCCGCACGGTTGTTATACGCCTCTGAGACCATGGTCCCTACAGCAACACATATACCCATAGTATGAAAACTGTATCCACACCCTCATCCACCTAATTCGAAACAATACGACCGTGAAAAAATATTCATAATCAGTTCGTACGATCAACTAGTACAAACTATCAATCAAAAAGCTCTTGCATGACATCCTGTACTCGAATCACACCAGAACTACTCAACTATGGCAAAAGCTGGATTTTCTAATCTCTTCGGAAATTACTTGTTGGTCGAATCAATGGAAAAAAATAATCAGCACTGCAATCGAAGATGAGAGAAGTTGTGGAAGAGACCTTTTTAATCCGGCGTCGGCGTGGTCGCTTGAGAAGCGATGGCGCGATCCCGGCGATGGCTATGTGAGGAGAAACAAGGTAGATGGGGGTGGTTAGGATAGGGTAGATATGCGGTAGAATGGGAAGGTATATATCCGTGATTGTAGGGTTAATTAGTTATTTTGAAGTAATGCGCTTCGATGCAAGTTTTTTTTTAACGAGCGCGATCTTTTCGGGGCTTCCAAAACATGTGCACTGACCGCGGGTTGAACCACATATCACACAAGCCCGAGCCATCGCCGTGCCCGTGCCAACCCGCCGCCCACCATTCTAACTTATTGTTCTCTAAAAAAGGAAGAGCAATAAATTCAGTCCAAGAATTTGCAGATATAATTGTCAACCCATTTTCGTTGGTAATTACGAGATATGTTTGGCGCAATTAGTGGCTAACTGTTTTTTTGAGGAATAGTAGCAACTTGGTTTGATACATGCCAAACGTTATGTTCAGATTAGTTGCATTATTTCTTTCATTTTTTACCAAAAAAATCTATAAAAAGTGTTAATTGGACAATGTGAACAATGTGGCACGAAGGTTGTCGGCCCAGCCAGTGGATGGAACGGATGGTACATGTACACGGAAGTACGATCTCTGACACGCGCATTTCATCTGGTTCAGTGGATGCATGCATGCTCTATGTGGCACGAAGTTTGTCGGCCGAGCCAGTCGACGGACCAGATCGATGCTACAGGAGGGACTCCATTGTAGACCAACGCTCCATCAATGTCCGTTGTGTGTTCTACGTCCACCATAAGACAAACATAGTTCCGTCAACCCTAAAACCCTTAAACCCTAAACCCTGATAACCCTAAACCCCCCCTCCCACTAAACCATAAAAACATTCAAATTTTTTCCCCACATGGAAACCATTATGCATGCATTCTCTATGTGGTCATGGGATGCCATGAAAGATTTTTGGGATTATACACGCAAGTACGATCTCTGACACGTGCATTTCCGGCATAGCATGTCAACACCCTGAAAGCACAAGCTGGGTTCCTCACCTGTATGAAACCAACCAAACATCGATCCGGTCCAGTGGATGGATGCATGCTCTATGTGGCACGAAGTTTGTCGGCCGAGCCAGTCAACGGACCGGATCGATGGTACCGGAGGGAATCCATTGTAGACCAACGCTCCATCAATGTCCGGTGTGTGTGCTACATCCACCGTAAGACAAACATAGTTCCGTCAACCCTAAAACCCTTAAACCCTAAACCCTGATAACCCTAAACCCCCCTCCCACTAAACCGTAAAAACATTCAATTTTTTGCCCCACATGGAAACCATTATGCATGCATTCTCTATGTGGTCTCATGGGATGCCATGAAAGATTTTCGGGATTATACACGCAAGTACGATCTCTGACACGCGCATTTCCGGCCTAGCATGTCAACACCCCGAAAGCACTAGCTGGGTTCCTCACCTGTATGAAACCAACCAAACATCGATCCGATCCAGTGGATGGATGCATGCTCTATGTGGCACGAAGTTTGTCGGCCGAGCCAGTCAACGGACCGGATCGATGGTACCGGAGGGAATCCATTGTAGACCAACGCTCCATCAATGTCCGGTGTGTGTGCTACGTCCACCGTAAGACAAACATAGTTCCGTCAACCCTAAAACCCTTAAACCCTAAACCCTGATAACCCTAACCCCCCCACTAAACCGTATAAACATTCAAAATTTTGCCCAACATGGAAACCATTATGCATTCATTCTCTATGTGGTCATGGGATGCCATTAAGAAAGTTTGGGATCATTACTACATATACATGCAAGTACGTTCTCTGACATACGCATTTCCGGGCTTGCATGTAAACACTCAACCCTAAACCCTGATAACCCTAACCCCTGATAACCCTAAACCCCTAAACCCCTAAACCCTAATAACCCTAAACCCCTAAACCCTAAACCCCGTAAACCCCACACCGAGTTCACAAGATTTTCTTATTTCTTTATATCATTTATCCAAATCTCACATAACTCACGCGGCCCACCCCTCCCTAAATCCCGCGATTACAGCTCCGCATTCTAACCACCCGGGCCGTCCGCACCTCCCACGACCGCTACAAGATCAGATCGGAGACGCCGGTCGCCCACGGAATACAGGAGTCGGCGGCCACCACTCGCCGCCCACGGCCAACGTGATCTGAGGGCTCGGACGTCAGTGTTCTTCTCGCCGCCTCCTCCTCGCCTGAACGTGCCGTTTTTCCTTTGCACCGTCGACAGCGCTATACCGGCACTTATAGTTTCCGACGCACTAACCGCCGCCATCTACTCGGTGGCACCATCTCCGAGATAAGGTATTAGCTAATCGTAACTCTTTATAATCGTTGTCCGCCGATGCTTTAGTTGTTGAACCCTCATAGGTTTTGCACCCAAATAGGTTCTGTGCTTAAACCATAAGTGGATCATATGTTAAATGACCCAGTTAATTTTGTTAAAATTAATTCTATGCTAATTTTGTTATACATTTTCCAATTTTGTTCAGATTAATTGAGCCTGATTTTATCATTGCATACGAGGCAGCAATGTCAGTTTTAGATACAAACCTTAATAATGGAGAAAAGCCCATCTCTGAAACTACCGATGCGGTAAGTAATTGACTGTTTGTGTACAATCATTTCATACACATAATTCATGTGTACTCAGTTTTATTTAATGGAATGTAACAGGAACTCGCCGAAAAGCATGGTCATATGAAGTTAGTATGCTCACAGACAAGGTTCGGAAAAACCATGAAACTGTTGTCAGAATACCACAAAAAGTACATCATATCAGAAACCAGTCTTGGGGACTAACCCAGATGCATGAAGTGACTCTACGTCGCATAATGTTGGTTAGACTAGCCAAGAGCATAGATATGGACACGAAATCCATTACCATCGGTAAAACGCCAATTCCTATAACAAAAGAGGACGTGCAAGGTATATTTGGCATTCCGATAGAAGGGGAGGATATAGAGGCACATCTGGAAAATCAAACCGACACAGAATTGTTTACCGCCTATGCAAACAATGGGCAAATTTTGATTTCTGACCTTGAAACGGCGATCCGAGCTTCCAAAGCCCCAGACGGTGATTTCCTGAGACGGTTCATTTTGTACGCAATTGGTACTGTTCTAGCACCAACACCACAACATTACGTGGACTCGAAATATCTCAACCTTGTTACAGATCTTGAAAACCTTCGAAAATTTAACTGGGGATGTTTCACACTTAATCACTTCTTCAAGTCCGTTCACAAGTTTAGAAATCGAGATCACGTAAATCTACAAGGAAATCTAATTCTGCTCCAGGTTAGTGCTAGATCACTACTTAATGTCCTTTAATTATTGTTCTATTGCATATCTGTATGGTGATGAACTAATTTATTGTGTAGTATTGATACTGGGAGCACGTGCGTAGTGGCCGATTAATGTATGCTTCTAGACCCCCTCCATTGATCGCACGATGGGACGAAATGATGGCTACTATAAGAAGCGATGCTTACGAGAAAGGAGGTCTTCATAACGGGCTGGTACCTATCTACAATTGAACTTTCTATATCCGATTTTTTATTTGGTACTAATGGTTCATTATATTTTAAAAAAATAGGTTGTCATGGAAATTTGTGCTCCTCAACGACCGTCCGAGAATTCTAATAATTTTCCAAGAAAAAAAGATGAACATGTGCATCAACATGATTCGTATCGAGCACCATCACAACGACAGCAATTTAGTAGCTAGCAAGTGTGTACTCCAAAGACTATTTGTTTTTGCAATATCACAAATAGGTGTCATGGAACCTCATTCATTTAGCTATTGTTATCAACGGGGTTTTATTTTGTTTACACAGATTGAAATGGTAGTTGAAGTCATGAATGCACGCATTGCTGATCATGAAAAGAAGGTAGGCAGGAAGTTAATGGAAATTGAGCACAGATTTGATGTCAAATACCAGACTCTAGGTGAAGACTTGATCGACATGAAGACTAAAACTGGCACTAATCCTAGGTTGTCGAAGGCCGAGGACGAAATTAAAGACTTAAGGAGGGAACTCCATGTATGTCATACTGTGCATTTTGTATTTTTTATGAATATGTTCCTTCTTGTTCATTATTGTTTGCATTGTTACAGGACTTAAAATACGAATTTACAAGGAACCGACAATCAGTGTCACAGAAAGGAGGCGTGCAGGTGATCAATATGGCCCAACATGTTAATATCTAAAAGTAACAAACTAATGATGAACTACCTTTGTTCATTGTAGGATCAAGTCAATGTGTGCAATTCATCCCTGACAGGAACTCCTAGGGCCAGCCAAGTCACGACAGGGACTTCGAGTACACCAAGTGCAAGACATGTGACGGAAAACAATGAGGAACCACAATTAACTCCGATGAAGCCTGTCTTTGGTAATGATTACAAGTTCACGCATGAGGACATAGAGACAGCCGTTTACATCTGCGGAACATACGACCCTGTTGAAATAGCTAGAATCGGAGACATTACCCTCACAGCAGAAAATCTGAAGCGAAATTTGGACGACAAATACATTTATGGTGATGTAAGCCCATTATACTCTATTCTACATCATTACTGCAACAACTGTCTTATTATTGTATGATTGAAAATTTGGCAGGTTATTATGGCATATGCTAGCATTAGCCAAATTGAGAATGATACTACCTCAATCATATCCCCTCAAGAAACCGAAAAGCTGTTACAAATGAAGGGGGTGGTTCCTGTTGGACGTGCAGCCTCATGGTTAGCTCGTGTAGCAGGAAAATTTGTAGGGCGCCGAAAGGTACACGTTTTCCACACTTTCATAGTTTACGTACACGACAACTTTCGGTTCTCAACCCAACCCGAATTTTACTGCAGGTGCATGTCCCACTGAATGTACACCAAAACCATTGGATGCTAATGATGTTTAATTTTGACAAAAAAGAAATTCAGACTCTGAACTCCATGAATTATCATTGCGACATGACCAAGGAAGATTCTCTTGTAAGTGTTCTCTTGCTGCCTCTTTTGATCCGCATGGAACATGAGCTCCCAAAGTACCGTAACCCTATGTATAACTCGTCGTACCCTAGGTGGACTCGATTCAGTTCTGCATTGACGAAGCTGTCAAGAAAGGGTTGATATCACCAGCTAAGAACATCAATTTTGCCGAATGGACCAAAAAACGCTATGAGAACATACCACAACAGACCGATGGGTACGCATGCCACATTATTATTTGCGTACACGAATAAGATTACTGATCTTTAACTAAACATCGCAGGACTTCCTGTGCGGTTTGAACACTGCAGTACATGTTGTCATGGAACGGGGATGAAATGACCGATATTTTGAACCAGGTAATTGAATGCCTAATTTATATTTGTACTTTGTTTAGATTGAAAGCTATGATGACGTCATTGTCGGTTATCCAATATAGGCAAGGATAGATATTTTCAGGTGGAAAAATATGTACAGCCTTACTGCATTCAGATTGCAATGCGCTTCGTCTCGAATCATATAAGTTCCCCATAACGGTTAGCGCTACATCAAGAATATATCATTTATTTCACAAGTCTCATGATTAGAACTAACGCAGCACTCTCTCTTAAACAGAAGGAAGTGTACGATGCCCAGCAAGCAGTTCTACCTGATGCTTTAGAAGAGGACGTACAATTAGTCAACAATCCTGATGGTTCGAACGAACCTGACACATCCAACTCCCAGAAGGATACCGGTGCACCCAACTCCCCCGAAAATGGTGCACCCAACTCCCCCAAAAGGAAGAGAGCACGTGGACGCCCGAGAAAGCAAGTCGATCCCGAGCAAACAGCAAAAACAAAGAGTCTTAAAGAACTAAAACATAAATTTGACAGCAAGACCATAGCCAACCAAGTGTCTTTGTTACCATCACGGTCACGCAGAGAGCATAAACCAGCACCAACTTTATTGAGCCCATTCAAACACAAATAGGTAGCATCAATTGATCATTAATTGATACATGCTCATGCTCATGCTCTACTTTTAGCATCATTTGATACACGTTTTGTTTTTCTTATCAGAAAGTGGAAATAGGTGCTTTTGGCAATCATGAGCATCCTCTACTTATTGCAATATCTAATGCATTGATACATTCTCATGCCCATTCTCTACTTTTAGCATCATTTGATACACGTTGAGTTCTTATCAGAAAGTGGAAATAGGTACCTTTTGCAATCATGAGCATCCTCTACTTATTGCAATATCTAATGCATCATCAGTACAAAGCTTGATTTGGCAATAGGTGGAATCGGCAATCATTTGCATGCTTTAATTTTGTCAAAAATTAATGCATAGTTTAGTTGTAACTGCTCATAGATATGGCAGGAACATGCTGAGTTATACACTAAACATAGTCATGCCAAGCTATAACTACCATAGTCATATTATTAGAGTTCCTAGCATGCATCACCATACGGCAGAATAACACAGCAACCATAACATAGACCACCGTACGATACTTGAGTTGGTAAGGCCTTGTACAATGCAAGGTGCTTAGGGGAGTTGCTTATAGAAATAAACCAGGCTTTTCTTAAGCACAGGTGCTTATTTGTACAGGGTAGACGCATAACTAGGTGTCTCTCTTGTACAAATATGCACCGGTGCATCAGAAAAACCCTGTTTATTTTTCTAAGCACCACCCTAAGCATCTAGCATTGCACAAGGCTTAAACATGCATCACCAAAATATTATTAACAACTAGGAACACTAAACCAGAGTAGCAGCAAATTCTTAACATAAACGGCAGATCAACCACCGCTCAGCATAGGTTCAGACACACCATAGGACATCAGTTTTAGACTCCAACAACAAAGAAACATAGATAACATAAGAGGACACGGCGGTCCTGGGGCAGCATCAGCACTCTAGCAGCACATCACTTCTCTCCCTTCTTCAATGCATGTTGTATGGCTCATTGACTTTGACAATCTCAAGGAAGCGTGCGTAGGCAGCATGTTTAGCCATAGTACTGGCACTACGATTCTTGCCATGTCCATTGCCAGTGCTGAAGGCATGCTGGATCATGCCATCTATGCCGCCACCGATCACCTTGCAAAAGAAAGGGCACCCAATCTTGCCAAAGAAATGGTACTTGATCTTCCCAGCAATCAGATGCCTCAGGGTGTACTGGCTCTTGCTGTGCCTACTGTCCATGCTGTAGTCCACGTCGTCGCCATCCTCCTGTCAATTAGTGAATTAGTACACATAGAACAACTCAGGTGATATATTATGGTACATTGACTTTAATTACAATGTTTTGAAAGTACACATGTGAAACATGGCAACTATCTATTTGCTAGAAATAAGGCGTATGTGCACATACATAATTGAGCCAAATAAATTGACATGCACAATTATGGACGGTGGAATAGTTGCATTTATAGATTAGTGCACAAGTAGTACATAACTAACATATGAAAGACTACATGAAGTGGCTTGGTTTAATGATATTTGATACTTGTTACAGGTGTAATTCTTATTGGAATCAGAAAAATGGCTTCATTGTACTCCTCCATGTTTCACACAAGGGGGGTTTGTTCTATCTACTGGAATGAAGAAACAATTATTCTTTCTGACAGCGGCAATACTGCTTCTCCAACATTGTTAGACCCTGATAACTTTCAGAAGGAAATTGGTAAAGGAGCTATGGGGTGTCTCACTGCTCATATTGATGAGAGATGTGGCTGTGATCATCTAAATAAAATACTGTGGAAAATTGGGTAGATGAAATGTTTTGATTTTTTGGTATCCAGTGGATATGTAATGTCAGCCCATAATTATTAAGGGAGCGATCACTTCCTTTGCAAAATGGAAATCTGTATAGAATTTGCAAATGGATCATCTATGAACATGTGTGCAAACTAATCATCTATGAACATGTGTGCAAATTAATTCATGTACATAAACTATAATGAATCAGGAACTGCAACATTTAGTCACTGTCCTGGGGAAGCCAATGGAGAATCCTGCCATATATCCATTGTTTAACCCACTTTTTTCATTAATGTATCCCTGCCATGAACATTTTCTTGTATTTGGGTTCATTACCCCACTTCTTTCATTAATGTATCCCTTGTGAAACTTATGCTCATCTAGTTAAGAAGACTAATCCCAATGCCATGAAAAAAACCCAGAGTATCTGCTGGAATCAGAATGTGAATCAGATTTAAAAATCCACATCCAACATGAAGATCTATGCTAGATCCCTACAATCGTACATACGTACAACTAGAACGCCCAAGTGAAATTGATGCTCATCTAGTTAACAAGAAAAACCCCAATGTCATGAAAAAAACTGAGCAAAAAACAGAGTACTACCTCAGATAGCTCGTCGATGGCATCCTCGTCGAAGTCGCTGCCCTTCCTGCTATCTAGGTCGAACTCCTTTATGGCGTTCTCCTCCATGAGCTCTTCGATTTTGTCATACACCTTGCGCTTACGCCTTCTCATCTCCTCCTCCTCCAGATCTTCCCCGACCTTGTGTTCGCCGACGGGTGCCTCGACGGCTGCGATGGCAGCGGGAGCAGGCACAACGGTCGCTGCACCGCCAGCTTCCGCCGCTACGGCGGACTCAGCCGCTCCACCCACGGCTGCAGCCACGGTAGCAGACTGCTCTGCTCCGATGGTTGCCTCCGGCTCGTCCGCCGCATCTTCACGCCCGCGCTTCATCGTCGATAGAAGACAGGAGGAGGGAGGCGTAGGAAGGGAGGAGGGTGGTGACGAAGGAGGAGAGGGTGGTGAGGTGGTGAGGAAGGAAGAGAGGGTGGTATGGTTCGGGAGAGGACGAGGGTTTTCTACCCGATTTGGGGAAGAAAGGCACTGCTCCTGCCTCTTGGAGTTACCGAGAAGCCACAGGTGCCGATTTGACTTGACACACCCACCCGGCCGTCCCGATTCCACGTGGGGACGTGGCGGTCGTGCACGCGGTCGTGCACCTCCTACGGTTTGCCATCAATTGCTATCGGTCTCACAAGTGGGTCCCCTTGTCATCCACACAACCGAGCCACCACATGTACCACATTTTTCTTTCTCCCTGCCTCGACCACTCCACATCTTTCTTTCTCCCCTTCTCGACCAGCGCCGCCGCCTCCGCCGCCATCTGCCGACGACCCCTCTCTTCGCTGCCGGTGCGCGGCCGCCGCCAACTACGGCAAGTACGTCAGATCTCCACTCTTCTTCCCTTCCCCAAACGCGTCTCCCTACGGAGGCGGATCTGAGCCGATTGGTTTGGACTGAAACTTAGTTTTCGGATTGGATCTTGATTTGGTTTATATGGTTTGAGACCAAATCAATCAATTAGTTTGAGCCGCCACTACCACCTACTACTGCTTCAAATGCAAGAGCCGCAGTTGCCGGCCGGAGCTCGTCGGCTCTCTCGAGCTTTGACGCCATGTCTGATCTAGATTTATGACGTGCCCTCGCATATGGCTTTGTCCACGGTTTGAACCTTTGGAAGTTGAAAACGGTTTGGACTGGGTTGGATGACGCGCATGTATAGTTCGATTTGGTCTAGATTCTAAATGAAAATATCTGGATTGGTTTGGTTTTGATGTGTGCC
This sequence comes from Triticum aestivum, assembly GCF_018294505.1. NCBI lineage: Eukaryota > Viridiplantae > Streptophyta > Magnoliopsida > Poales > Poaceae > Triticum > Triticum aestivum. Next base: position 574,808,020 of record NC_057804.1, on the reverse strand, counting down.
GTGGATTGGACTGGTTTAAGTTTCGATGCCCAACTATTTCCAGGTTTAGATGAACCGGGCATTGCCATTGTCATTGCCATTGCTTTATTACATAGATGATAGAAAATAGATTGATTGGCCATTGCCAGTATAGGTTATCACTATGATTTATTATATGTATGATCTTTGTATTGTACTATGTACAATTCAACTTAGAGTTCAACATGTTCTGTGTAGAATGGAGGAAGCACAATGTGGATGCTGCAACTCATGGTGCCGGACCAGCCTTTCTACTGCCACGTTGTTCGGCATCTACTTCCAGCCTTCTTTTGTTGTTGCAGCGGTAATAATTTATATGAACCTTCTGACAGTATATTTTTTTTGCTATTTGCACTAATGTATTGTGTCTGCTATTTGTTTTTATCTTACACAGATCGTACCATGCAATGTGAGATTGGCATTCAATGAGCTCGTCGCATACACCGTGACCTTCGACGCTCTTGGGGGCCCATACACTATGCAGGTCGAGAAGGGGCGAAAGATAACCCAGATAGGAGGAGATGGTTGGGATCGTTTCATCGCCCGCATGCGTCTTACTGGGGGTGAATATCAGCTTCTCCTTCAGAAGAGATAGGCCCAGGATTTCTGTTATCTATCTAAATTTCATTCCGGATAGTGAGGATGAAGTTCACGAGGACGAAGATGGTGCTGATTCAGATGATGATGAGAACCCACTTGTTGAATACCTGTATGCCCAAGGACTCAGCCTGGGCGACGAGGAAATCGGCAACCTTTGGGACATGCTTCCGCTACGTGAAGACTACCTAGGGAAGCCATTCGTGACCCGCCTCACAAGGACGAATGTTAAACAGCATATCATGGTATGTTACTTAGTGTGGTAATTACATGATATGCATGCTTAGTTAGTGTAGTACTTCATATGATATGCATGTTGTAGTACTGTGATGAGAGGCCAAGTTTAGAATTCATTTAGTGAAGAATTTTATGACATGCATGTAGTGTAGTAATATGCGATGATATGCTTAGTGTACGGAGTAGTCTAATGATATGCCTAATTACTGTAGTAATTTGATGCTTGGCGTATAGTGTAGTGATGTGATGATATATATGCTCAGTGTTGAATCCAGTGATATATGTGTCTTGAAGTGTATGCTTTGTTGATAATTGCACGTGACATGATCATATATCATGTCAACTGTTTTCAGAAATTACCTAAGAGGTTACTTGATAGCTGTGGCATCGACCCGGGCGAAGAAGGCATGGCTGCTGGACTACGCCTTACCAGAACGGGCTCCATCACCAGCTGTGCCTATGCAGTGGACACGGACGGTCGCACTGTCTTGAGCAGGGCAGGGTGGAAGAAGTTCCTTCGTGCCAAGAATCTTCGGGTAGGACAGGCCATCCTACTCACTGTTGCGAACACCCGTCGCCATGACTTGAGGATGATGATCACCATCCACCTCATTTAGAACTGGGGTGGGCCATGTATCAATGTGAAATGAACTTGTTATGTCAGCTCTTGTTTGCGAGTACTTGTCGTGTATTACCGTACCTATATCTACTCATATCTAGGTACTATTGCTTGTGATGGATTGCAACTATTATTAACTGGTACCTAATGCTCTACTAGCTATGATTATTCCACTGTGTGATGTTTTATATGCTGTAGTGTGACATGGTAACTGTTATATATGGTAGAGACTGGTCTCTAAGACCTTGTACAATGCAAGGTGCTTAGGGATGTGCTTCCACTGTGTGATGTTTTGTACGTGCCAGGTTGTAGTATGAAATGCTAACTGTTCTACATGGTAGTGGCTAGTCTCTAATTGGACCGACATGTTGAACTATAGTATCAATGGTAGAGGCGTTTCGTTGTGCACCACATCTAATAGTTCACATAATTAATTATCCAAAGATTAAGGTATGAAACCCTTGGTCCTACATAGCAACATTTCGTTCCAAAAATTAAGGTACTTCCACATTCAAACTAACTAATACTACAAATTCGAAGGAACTACTTAATACATTAACAACACATAGGGAAGTAGCCCTGGTCCAACGGCTTGATAAATGACGAACAAAAACTGAAAGAAGAAGGATCAGCCAGTAGCAGCACCATCAGCCTCCCAGCCTCACAACTTCAGCCAGCCTGGTGAACTCCAGGTTTTTTCCTGTAAAACACACATGTGATGTTGGAGGCAAGAAAATAAATATGCCAGGGGTCTTGTCATGGCATCTAATCGCACGGAATGCTAGTACAAATGATGAAGAATAAAACATCCAACATGAGCAAATTCATAGGAGTTCTAGATCCATGGATACCATCAAGAAAAAATGCTCAGTTTTAATTCAGACACAAGACTTGGTGAAAACGTGCATATCAGCAACATTGATATGTCATCTTTGCAAGCTTGGGTCAGTGACTTGTCTTGTGTTTCATGGCATGACAATAATTTTAACAATATATAGACATGAAATTGACCCAAACTCATGTACAAAGTTATGCCATATGATGCATGGATTGATTCACACATAAATGACAAAATGCCAACTTCGTATAGAATTTGCAGTACTGAAATATTTCAGTGTGTACTGAAACTGCAGTACTGAAATAATTCAGTGTGCATCGGTGTGTACTGAAATTGTAGTAACGAAATATTTCAGTGCCTACCGGTGTGTACCGAAATATTTCAGTGTCTACCACTACAACATTACAAATTTTGCCTAGGGCAGTACCGAAATATTTCAGTGCCTACCGGTGTGTACCAAAATATTTCAGTGTCCACCACTACAATATTACAAATTTTGTCTAGGGCAGTTCCGATTTCAGTGCCTACTGGTGTGTACCGAAATATTTCAGTGTCTACCACTAGAACATTACTAATTTTTCCTAGGGTTCATATGATGCCTAGGGTTCACATACATCATAATCCATCCTCCAAATCCATGTACTCAAATATTCATGCAATTCATTGAGATTAAAATGCCATCTAGCATTCCCTCTCTGAGCTATTACGATCAGTATCACCACGATGTAAGCATGAGCAGTAGGAAGATGAGGAGTGGGGAAGCTTACTCTAAACATAGCTACCGCCGCCGTTCAGACGAGGAGAGCGGCGAGGGAAGCGTGGAGAATGGCGGGGAAGCGAGGTCACGACCACTGTCCTCCTCATCTTGCGCTTCGGAGTCTCCGGTGACTCGGTTGGAGGCTGCACAATCTGCAACGGCACCTCGTGCACGGTGGGTTCCTGATCCAGTGGATGCTCTACCCTGGATCTGAACGCCCACCACCTCCGCCTGGTCCACTCGCTGGACGAATTGGCCTGCTCCATCGCCCAGAGGAGGATCTCGATCTTGTCAATCGGTTGTGCGGGCGGGGGGCAAAGCTTTGCCCTCTCCTTCTTTGTCATATTCTTGAGAGTGGCCATTGCCGTCCAGTTCATCTGCCTTGTGTTGTCAAACCAAGAACGGATCTCCCTCAACCTGGCCAACTTGACCTGGTCGCCGCCGGCGATCTGCACGAAGTCGGTGTTCTCGTCGCCGGCCATCAGCTCGATCTGCCATGTAAGAGGGGGTGGGGGTGAGTGGGGGGTTGCCTGAGTGGAGCGAAGTTGCAGCGGCAAGAAGGAGGAGATGACTGCGGTGGACTTGGAGGAGAGGGAGGAGATGGCCGCCGATGAGTAATTGTGGAATGTGAATCACCATGGCGGCGGTTATGCATTCGACGAGAGGGGCGGCGCGTGCAAATTTTCCTAGGACTAAACTGCCCCTAGATTAAAACGCGTCCCCACCTTGTCACGAGTACTGGCCCCACTCGTTTTAGTACTTTCACGTACTTTCATCGGAGTACTACCCAGTACTTCGTATTTGTCTGCCGTTAGATCGACATCAACGAACGGTTCTAAAAAAGCCCAACCACTCGAAAACTTATATCTTTATATATGTATATAGTCCAAATCTCCCAGATATTATTACGTTTCTCTCTAGATAGAAGGGTGTGGAAACTCACGTGAAGATGTTCTTTTTCTATGATGCATGTGAAGGATGAGTTCATTTTGACCAGTTTTTGCACATATTACAACTTACTTTTGTACTGTCTCCATAATCTAAAATTAGATGGATGGTTACTTTGAAGATATATTTAAATAATATGGTGGGAGACAGAACAAAATTGTGATGGTTCCAAATAGTCCAATATCTAAATTTTCTCATATAGTTCTATCATTGTTTCATTAAGATGTCTTATTATTACGTGAAAATGTCTCTAAGGTGGGCGGGCACGGCAACGCGCGCTTTTATGGTCTAGTATACCGTATTATGGTCAGACTCTGTAGTCATAGTATTTGCAAAAACATCAAGTAAAGCAGAACTTTACTTGTAGTCATAGGAACTGAATTGAATATACACTATTAGCTACAATAGTATATAACTAAAGCAGAACCATAACTATAGGAAACATGCTATAACACCAAATCATAGGTATCCTGCTTTGTGACCAGTGTAGATAAAGAAATGAATGTATATGTCAGATACTGGATGTGCATTTGCAAGATGTGGATACTTTGTTAAATCGTTGATGCTGAAAATTAGAAGCTATATAACAATGAACTGCTGTGGCACAACACGACGCAGGTTTGGGCCCACCTCATAGAAAAGTAAACCCGAAAAGAATGTGCAACCAAAACACAGAAGGTGAAAACTCATGGGCATCTGAACAGTAAAGCCCGACTAAGCTGCACCCCATGTTTTCTCCATGTCTGTGGTAAGACAGGATAGCGTCAATTCTTTTAGTCTTCAGCCACATACTACTTACTATACCAAGAACTTAATGTCACTGCTATTTACTCGATATTACTACCTCTGGTTTTAAATATAAGACGTTTTGGCAGTTTAAGCTGAACTACCAAAACAGTCTTACATTTGGGAACAAAGGGTGTAGTATCTTACAGTAAAAGAAGATGCTAAGTTTCAAATCATATATTTGGATTTTTTTTATAATCACCCAAATAGGCATCAACAGATGTAGTGAACTTGCCAAAGGAAAACAATCATGCAGGCCTAAATATATAAATTCAGTTTTGTGTTTCTATGAACAATGCTTGTAAACCTGAGAAAGCACAACTCACCAGCCTCAATCACATTTACATTTTTGACCTGACACATCAATGGAAACATCCACTTCTTTCAGTCAAAAATGAATGTTTAATAGTCAGAACTGAACATTATTAGCAACCGCAAACCACTTTCAGTGGTCCACCGCTTCAAATTAAGAAAAATATACTCATGCTTAATACGGTAATTCAGCATCACCATATTATGCTCTAGTGCAGCAGAAAAATTACATCGGACTGATTAGGTTCGTTTTCTTTTACTTGAGAGATGGTTAGCTGGAACTTCTGAGTAAAACGTAAGTCTAATCCCAGTGAAAAAATTAACCTATCTTAACTATTATTTTTGCTTAAGTATAACTCTTTTAAGAAGTTTATGAATCTGAAATGCAGGGTGATTTTTTTCCTACTGGTAATGGGCCTAGATATATGTATCATATTCATATATGAACACATTTATCTCCATATAACTATAACCAGATGTCAACACAAGCATGCACATCTTGCCTAAGTGGTACATTCTTTTCCGTTTTGATCAAGTTCAGGAAAAGAAAGTTAACGTACCTCACTTCAAGTCACTGAGCATGAAAAAGTAAACAACAGAGACTAGAATGTGGTATTCTCGATTTAGAAGAAACAACCCAGGCACAGCACCCTTCGGAGCCAAAGGCTCGAACGCGGGTGGCGGGCTGGGTGTGCTGCAGGCCACACGCCACTAGCCAACTGGTCGATGCCCAGTTCACAGATAGGCATTTCATCACCTTGGTGTAACCGTATAACTTTTAATAACTCATATTCTGTTTTCACTAAATATATACTGTTTCTCCTCTTGTTGATCATCAGCTGCAGCTGCCATTTGCAGCTTTCACACGATACAACTAATCTATGCAATTTTCTCTTCTTGATCAGATCTAAATGGCTGTGATCTTCCATGTGTTTGAACAGGGAAAAGGTTTGTATATAATGGCATGGTGACAGTAGTGGGGATGGTTACCCCTGTTGCTCACACAACCAGGACACATAAGTACACCACGAAACACAACAATTAGCCACTCTTTATGTTAGAATGGAAAACTGGTGGAAGGTCTCAGTGTTGTGTAACAGGGCGGACAGCAGGTGGAAGGTCTCAATGTCTCGAAGTCTAACCTAAGCATCAAACAAAGTTAGTACTAATTGACATACAAAGGAACCTAAGAGACAATGAAATGAAAATAGAACATGCATGATAGATAAATTTTGGCATGGAAGCAGATCATACTGATACATTTTGGTGGGAAATGACACCACGTTACTCTTTTGGTTTCTGGTTTCATGAATGCTGGTTTCATCACAAAATTGGTCTACTCACACATCCAATTTCCATGATATTCAATGGAAGCCTGACAACATCAACATATATGGGGGTTCAGGAATCAGATTATCAGTTTCATAGGGAGTTAGCATTTAGCAATGACTAACTGGCATGTAAGATGTAACAGGCATACCACAGAAAACAACCAAATCATCTTAGGCAAAGAACACCTAACAGCTTACACGCAGGCAGGGTGAAAACTATGTTGTGCCATAAGCAGTAACCAATTTCCTTGGCCCATTTTTGGTACAAGTAAATCTGAAATTAGTTGTCACTTCCCCTTTGCAAGCAGTTGCATAGTCTTCAGCGAGGTGTGATGCGGCTTCCTTCTGAGGGCATATGAACTTCTCCACGAAATACTTCTCAGACCTATTGACTGCAGTATGGAAGCTCAGGTCACGATCTACCAATCCATTTTCCTTGAGGAACTTGAGAACATAGTACCGGGGCCTGACCCGGCCCTCCAGGCTAAGACTGAGAATTATGGGCCGATGAGCAATGTACACGGGTTCCAACCCCACCTCAGAGAAGAGGAACTCGGACCTACGCTTCAGAGATTCCTTCGACTTCTTCAGGATATACGGAGCCTTACAGAGAGCAATATATGCTCACTTCGGCATCAGACCACCTGAATGTATTCTTCAATTAGTCCACTTTGGCGGCAATCTTCTCCTCGTTGAGAAACGCGACAGCCTGTAGCGCTGGCCTGAACATCCCAGCGCCACGAGGCACGCCTAATCTTTCAGCAGATGCCACCATCGCGCGGACACGCTCTGGGTTGGTGGTCAGCATCCTCGGCACAGGGATACACACCTTGACAATATCGCAGTCATTTAGGCCGCACTCCCGCAGGAACATGACATTGGGCTTGATCACCTTGCCAAGGTCCGATGAGAGTAGGCAGGACGAGCGCTGGAGCGCCCGGAGGAAGTTGTCGAAGGAGCCTAAGAGGGGCAGGTAGTAGTGCGTCTTGGAGACGATGGGCCTGGTTCGGAAGTAGCAGTGGACAACCGAGACTAGGCGGGCGATCTTAGGACGCAGGAGACCAAGGCCGGCAAGCCCGGCGACGACGGGGACCAGGGATTTGTCCACTTTGGCGCAGAGGAACCGCGGGTCTTTGGCGACGACGGCGGCGGCATCGGCGCCGGAGAGGCCGAGGCCGGCGAGGAAGGCGAGGACAGCGTCGGGCTTGGTGGGGGACTTAAGGTGGGAGAGCTTCTTGGAGGCCTTGAGGGCTTGGAGCCGGGTGAGGCCGCAGGTGTCGACGAGGTACTCCTCCATGGTAAAGCCACTGGGATATGGGGAAATGTGGGGCGTGGCGGCGGAGAGGAGACGACAGAGTGGGAAGATGGCATAGGTGGAGGTGGATGGGGAAGAGAGGAGACGGGAAATGACGCACTTTCGGAGGCGGAGCATGGCGCAGCCGGCGGCTGCGAGAACAACGGCGTCGGCGGCGATACAGAGATCCCCTCTGTTTTTTTTGATGCTGATAACGCCCACACGTGTGGGCGTTAAGGGATCTGGCCACACGCTTTGTGTGGTGTCTAAGAGGACCAGCCCACACGTCTACATGTGGATAAAACAAACTAGCGTCCTCACGTATTTTTTTTCTCGCGGTCCCTCTCACACGCCTACGTGTGGGCAAAATGGATAATGCCCACACGATCTCTCTCAGCCACCTACATCACGGTCCCGCACGTGCCGCGTGACAGTCACCACACGTCCCCACAGTTGCCATGGTCCGGACCCTCTTCAATGTCTGTTTAACTGCAGTTGCAATGTCGCTGAACTACAGTTGCCATGTCGGACAACTACAGTTGTCATGGTTGCTCAACTGCAGTTGCCATGTATGGTCTGGTCTACTGCAGTTGCCATGATTTTCAAAACTTTAGGAGTTGCCACCTACTAACACTAGGCAGTTGCCATGTATGGTCTGGTCTACTACAGTTGCCATGATTTCAAAATTTTAGGAGTTGCCGCCTACTAACACTAGGCAGTTGCCATGTAGCACTACAAAAGAGGCATGGCAAAAAACATGTTCGGGTAAAAAGAGAGAGTTGCCATGTGCTCACAAGTATGCTAGGGCAGTTGCCATGTAAAAAGAAAGAGTTGCCATCTGCTTACGTGCACGCTAGGGCAGTTGCCATGTACCAAGCAAAAACACATGACAACTCGGGTAAAAGAGAGTTGCCATCTGCTTACAAGCAAAGCTATGGCAGTTGCCATGTACCCTGCAGAAATACATGACAACTAACAGCTTTGGTGTGGGCGAGAAATCGAGCGTGTGGGCAAAGTGATAAACGCCCACACACCAACCCCTCTGCGTGCATGAAAACTGGTGTGTGGGCGAATTGCTAAATGCTCACACACCAGCCCCCATGTGGTGAAAAAGTACGTGTGGGCGACCGGATGAATGCCCACACACCAGCCCAGTCCTACGTGGCACATAAAAACTGCTAAAACACGCCAAGATTCGTGCAGAATTAGTTGGACGAGGATCCATGCGTGTGGGCGAGTTGCGCCCACACATTGGGGTGTTAGTCTTTCCGGGTTTTTTTTGAGACAAGAGATCGCCTCTGCTTGTCGTGGTTAGTCAGAATGGGCTCTAATGGACTTCTTTTTCTCTATGTGCGTGGTCTCATCCCTTTTTCTTCCCTTATTTTCAGAAAAATACATTTCTTAGTTCTCAAAAAACAAATCCTTCCCTTTTCATGGTTATATTTTTATTTACTTTCCCTATGTCTCCTCCACATTTTTTAATTATTTCATATCATATTTGTTTTATTTTCATGTATTTCCATTTTGAAATTTTCACTTTAAACAAATGTGCGGTACTATCTTTTTCCTTCGATGCTGTTTATAAAAATGGAGACAAACTTGGGATTAACGGAAACTCTCTTTTCAAAATTATTGTTTTATTAATCAAAAATAAGTTTCATGAAATAGTTTGCTCATTCATATATAATATTTTTAATCTGATTAAATAATCTTTACAACCACAGTGATACACATTAACAAATTTCATAGACAATGAATATATCTTAAAAAATACTATTTTTTTATTTTGCATTAATTCTAAAGATAAATAATACTAAAACGTTCTTGTTTGTATGTAGATTAAAATTTCCCAAACTAGTGTCATGAAATTCTTTTTCCGAGAAGATACATAATTCATAGGAATTGGTATAATGAAATTTCTCGGAATTGGTAGTGGAATATTAGCTTTCCAGTGAAGATTGTCTATTATCACCATAGATTTGCCTATTTAGCGAGCCATGAAGCAAGACAATTGAGTGAATGGAAGAGCATAAAGAATTCGCTTAATGCCAAGTCTGCCACAAAACCCACCTTGGAAGAGATAAAGGGTATACTGAACCTTAGCTACATGCATGTTCATGTTTATTTCCGGACATGTTTTTTGTATCTTGGCATGTATCTAGAAGACCGTGAGATTGAGAGGGATGACCTGGTTCGGCAATGGATAGCCAGGGGCTTTGTCTGTAGTTCGCGTGGAGCAGATTTGGATGATGTTGCGAAAAGTTATTTCAACGAGCTTGTCAATAGAAGTCGGATTCAGCACGTAAACACATATCATAGGGAGGTACTTTCTTGCAGAGTACATGATATGATGCTTGATTTGATCCTAAGCAAGAGTACATAAGATATATTTTTTAGTGTGGCACATAGCTATGAAGACATGACAAAATTGCGCGGCTACAAGTACAATGTTCATCGATTATCTCTTCAATTAGGTGTAGGTGGTGCAACGTCGGAGACCCTTGCAACTGGCATGTCACAAGTTCGATCATATGCATGACTTGAAGAGTCCCAATACACACCTCCCCTTTCACAATTTAAGTATCTACGGGTGCTTGCCTTCGAGTTTCCATATAATTGGAGAATGACAGTCGACCTCACTGCGACTGGTCATTTGTTTTGAGATATTTGAAGGTTTTAGCCTTATTAGCATGCGTACCGCTCCCAACAGAATTTCAAGGGTACTTGCGAGGGCGGCCCCGTCCGCGCTTGGCCGGCGGAGAACCCGGTCCTTCCCGGTGAGCCTTACCTTTCTCTGCGGCCGAAAATCTCTTCGGCGAGGCCATGGGGAGGCGAGAAACCAAGAAGGAGATGGAGAGCAGCAAGAGAGGATGGACTGGAAAGGCTCTCGCCATTCCGTACATATAGACGGAGGAGGCCAATCGTCGGCCTCCACGATCACAGGTAATCATGACCCGTTTTTGCATGCAGGGACTTGTTAATTCGTGCAGTTGCCGAGGCGTCGTGGGGAAGCGGGGACGCCCACGTCCAATCAACCGCCACGCAGCGCCCAAGGCCGCAGGCTGTTGGGGCCCGCGGCGCTTCGCACTTGCCCCCTCGCTTCTTTGCTGAGCCAAGTCCAGGCGCGCCTTGGGCCCGGGGGCTACTGTCGGCGTTCTGGGAATGAGGGTACCCAGACTTGCCTGCCTGCGGCCTGCGGCGTGGCTCAAGGGGCGGCCCAGTACGACCCATCTTCATCAACACGAGCTCAAGACCCTCGCGAGGGGCCAAGCCTCGCGGGGCGGATGACAGGAAGCTTCCTCAAGCACGGCCTCGTCAGGCTAGCTCGCGAGGAGGCAGAGAGATCAAGGAGGGGTACCTCACGAGGTGCCCGTGACGCAAGCCATGACGACCCAAGCCAGGCGGGCGCCAGGCGGGCGCTGGCCTGTGCAGAGTCCTTGTTTCCTCTTTGGTGCAAAGGGAGCAAGCACAGGCAAGAGTATCAAGCAAAGGCAACCATTTCGGTGCAACAAGACCAAGACTAGCAGAACGACAGGATGGAGGTCATCGTGGAGCCCAAGCCGGCGTCACCGCCAGAGTCTTTGGCAGGCCAGGACCAACTTTAGTTAGGATAAGTGTACTAGATGTTCCCCTTCAAAATGGCCAATTGTTGGCGCCCTTCCCGCTCAATATTTGGGAAGAGGCCCAGGGCCTCCGCCTATAAATTGGACTAGCCACCCCCCAGGGTAGAGGCATCTGGGCATCTGGAGATCGATCAGAGAGATCATGCAGTAGAACCCTAGCCAGAACCACCAACACAAGAACACCCCTCGCGAGGTAGTTCTTCCTTGTATTGTTCATGATCGGCCCCTGAGGCAATCCACCACACCACAAACTAGAGTAGGGTATTACACCACAATGGTGGCCCGAACTAGTATAAACCTCGTGTCCCTTGTGTTGTTCTTCGTGTAGTTTAGATCTTTGCGAGGCGACGAGACACGGGTAGGTAGGAGGTGCGATCTCCACGTGCACCCCAGAGTTCGAACCTAGAGGGTCTGCCGGAACCCGAAATCCGACAATAGACGTGGGCATTTCTGCCGACCTGTTTGAGGAGGCACTTCTGCACGCAACGCTGAAAGGTGGGACCGACATTTCTCAAGCCGAATGTCATGGTCAGGTAGCAGAAGGCTCCGAATGGCGTGATGAAGGTGGTCTGCCGGGTTTAATTTGATCTGGTGGTACCGTGAGTAGGCATCCCAGAAACTCAACAACTCACATCAGGCTGTGGAGTCTATTACTTGATTAATCCGAGGCAAGGCAAACGGATCTTTGGGGCAAGCTTTGTTGAGGCTGGTATAATCAATGCACATGTGCCACTTGTTGTTCTTCTTCAGTACAAGGACTGGATTGTCAAGCCATTCTGGAAAGAATACTTCCATAATGAAGCCGGCTGCTAGGAGCCGGGTTATCTCTTCACCAACAATTCTTCTCTTTTCTTCTGACAGTCAACAGAGGGGTTGCTTGAATGGTTTTGCATATGCTCTAACATGTAGCTTGTGCTCAGCGAAATCCGTCGGAACACCCAGCATGTCCTTGGGGGACCATGCAAAGATATCCCGATTCTCACGGAGGAAATCGACGAGCTCGCTTTCCTATTTGCTGTCAAGGGTGGTTCTTACAAGGGCGAACCTCTCTGGGTGGTCCGGGTCCAAGGGTATCTTCCTGGTTTCTTTTACCGTCTGGAAGGAGCCCTGGGTCTCCGACTCCTTGGGGTCGGTGACAGGTCTGGCTGCTTGCCAGCCATGGCCACAACCCGGTCAAGGAGCTTCTTGTCGGGGGGATGAATCCCGGGCAGGCAACGGAACTCGGATCCTTTTCAAAAACAATAGGGTCAGCATCACCCCTCAAGTCGGCTCGCGCTTGGCCGAGTTGCTCAACCCGACCAAGACCCTCGACCCGGCTGAACTCTCCGACCCGGCCTAGTTCCTCGACTCGGCCCCGACGACAGCTCAAGACAGACGAACCCAGCACACCAAGCCTTCTCCAACAAGCCAGCTCCACCCTTGGCATGTTTCGCAACCCAGCCACGGGTCAGCTCCCGTCCCATCCAAGTCGTACGACGGGACAAGTCTTCATCCACCGATGACCGAGGCAACAGTGCCCCGCCCATGCCTCTGGTCACCTGGAACGAGGCAACAGTGCCCCTCACCTACCCACTGACCAGGGCTGGCATGGCAACAGGGCTCCCGACGTCACTACTGATGCCAGCAAGCGATGTGCTGACGGAGCATCACCGTACCCGACTCGACTCGGCCACTCCTCGTGATCGACAACACAACGAATAGTGCCCCTAGGCATGAGTGGCCCGCGCCTAGGGGAACCCGGCGAACTACAGGCGTCCGGCGGGTCCCAGCTCTGGGTCCCCAGACACCGACGACCCGACCCTATGGCTTTGTAACATTACCATTGTACCCCTAGGGGGTTGGCTTATAAAACCCCCCAGGAGCCCTCACGCATACGGGCAAGCAAGATAGCAGGAGCAGTAAGCACACAGGAACTAACCACAGATCAGTAGAACACACCTCGGTAGAAGGAGCAGCCTAAGCCCTGGCCAGCCTCCCTTCTTCCTCGCTACAGCTCTAGGAGCAACCCTGTACTATTGCATATCAACCACCCTCGGCAGGACTAAGGGTATTATCTCTCCGGAGAGCCCCAAACCTGGGTATGTCTTGCGTCCCGCGCTCGCTCATACCAACCTCGCCTCTGGAGCCCAGCAGCGCCCTCAAGCCTCCTCCTCTCTTTAGCCATCCCATGGAATCTGCCGTGCGCCCACCACGACAGTTGGCGCCCATCATGGGGCAGCTCGAGGAGCTGGCCGAGAGCATGCTTTAGAAGGGGCTCCCCTCCGACTCCAACGAGCCCGTCACGCTGGCAAACAACGCCGTTGACGCACTCGCCACCTCCTTCACCGTGCTGCACATCTCTAATGCGCTCGCGGCCGAGGAGTACCCCAATGAGGTACTCAGCTACTCCGACTCTCCCCTCTCCCTCGGTGGAAGCATTCCCACCAGGGCAATGGACGTCCACGTGGATGTTTTCCTCACTGGCACCGCCCCTCCTCCATGTCGAGCACGACGAGGAAGGCTGCAGAAGCCAAGGCCGCAGCGGAGCGGGCGGCCTCGTTCAACCTGTTGCGCGCCGCAATGCAGAGCCTTCGCGTCCCCATCGACACCGACATCGATGCCTCCAACATCACCGAGGCCCGAGCCCAGCTCGAGGAAAGACGCCATCAGATGCTGGACCTGACTGAGACGCTCGTCGCCATGCAGCGTCGCCTGGATTCCGCTCAGCTGGAGCGCAACGCCACCTACAGTTTCATGCCTGCCGTGACCGAGCCGAGCTGGGTTGCCGATGTGCGAGCCCGGGGCAAAGTGATCGGCCGCGCCCTTGGCGCCATCCTGACCGTCTTCGAGATTCCAGTGAAGAACATGCGCGCTGCCCAGGCGGCTGCGGTCGGCCTGGATCAGCTCACAGGCAAGGAGCTAAAGGAGCGCATCAAGTGGATGCACGACCTCCTCGAAGCATCCAACGCGCAACAAGACCGCCTCAACCAGCTCGCCAAGCTGGCCGGCTCCGGCTCCGCCCGCGATGCCGAGCCCGGCGATCTTCAGCACACGACGTCCTCACCACCTGGCGAGGCGCACTCCGGCCGCACCCGGACTCGGCGTGACCCGGCCCCGACGATCGTAGGCGGCTTGGGCGACGAGTGATACGTCTCCAATGTATCTATAATTTATGAAGTATTCATGCTATTATATTATCCATCTTAGATGTTTTACATGCATTTATATGCTATTTTATATGATTTTTGGGACTAACCTATTAACCTAGAGCCCAGTGCCAGTTTATGTTTTCTCCTTATTTTTGAGTTTTATAGAAAAGGAATACCAAACGGAGTCCAATTGACGTGCCAATTTTTGATGATATTTTATGGACCAAAAGAAGCCCCTGGAGTGAAAGAGTTGGGCCAGAAGAGTCCCGGGCTGCCCACGAGGGTGGAGGGCACACCACCCCACTGGGCGCGCCCCCCTGCCTCGTGGACAATCCGGAGACCCCCCTGACGTGAGACCTACGCCAAAAATTCCTATAAATACTGAAACCTCCAGAAAATGACCTAGATCAGAAGTTCCGCTGCCGCAAGCCTCTGTAGCCACGAGAAATCAATCTAGGCCCTCCCTGGCACCCTGTCGGAGGGGGCCATCATCAACGGAGGCCATGGAGGAGGATCTTGGAGAGGACATCATCGCCATGAAGGCCAAGGATCAAAGAGGGAACCTCTCCCCATCCAGGGGGAGGCCATGGAGGAGGAAGCACAAGGGAGAGAACCTCTCCTCCTCTCTCTCGGTGGCGCCGGAGTGCCATCGGGAGGGGAATCATCACCGCGGTGATCGTCTTCATCAACATCACCATCATCATCACCACCCTCATCCCTTTTATGCGGTCCACTCTCCCGCACCCCGCTGTAATCCCTACTTGAACATGGTGCTTTATGCAACATATTATGATCCAATGATGTGTTGCCATCCTATGATGTTTTGAGTAGATATCTTTTGTCTTTGGGTTGATTGATGATCTAGATTGGTACGAGTTGTATGTTTTATTTTGGTGCTGTCCTATGGTGCCCTCCGTGTCGCACAAGCGTGAGGGATTCCCTCTGTAGGGTTTTGCAATATGTCCATGGTTTATTGATTGTCTGCGTTGCGTGAGTGACTAAAACACAAACACGGATAAGTGGGTCATGGTGTATGGAATAACGAGGACTTGATGCTTTAATGCTATGGTTGGGTTTTACCTTAATGATCTTCAGTAGTTGCGGATGCTTGCTAGAGTTCCAATCATAAGTGCATATGATCCAAGAAGAAAAAGTATGTTAGCTTATGCCTCTCCCTCATATGAAATTGTAATGACGACTACCGGTCTTGTTAACAATTGCCTAGGATAATTCCGCACACCGATCCATCATTGTTCCACACTCGCTATTTATAATATTTAGTAATATATTCTAACTTTATGATAAAAGCACCTACTTTTATATTTTAGCTCTCTGATATCTTGCAAAGTTATCCTCTTCATACCCACAACATAGTTTTATTTCTCGTATCTAGTTGGAAGCAAATGTTCGGTGTACATAGAGTCGTATCAGTGGCAGATAGGACTTGAGAGAATATTGATCTTACCTTTAGCTCCTTGTGGGTTCGACAATCCATACTTATCACTTCCACCATTGGAAATTTCTACGATGATTCCCTGCACTTGGGGATTATCAAGCTCTTTTCTGGCGCCGTTGCCGGGGAGCAATAGCGTGAGGTTGATATTCTCGTGTGTGCATGTTTGCTTTCTTCACTAAGTAGATTTTGTTTTTCGTTTTTGTTTCTATTTAATTATGGGTGAAACATACAAAAAAAATATTTAAAGAATGAAAATACTAAAAAAAGCTTGCCTCTCATGCCTAAAAAGTTTTTCAAAAAGAGAAGTGATTGGAAAGTTATGCATTGAAGAAGTGAGGGTCGACCTTGAGCACTTGTGTTCATGCTCACGAAAACAATGTAGAATTTTTCATGGAAGTTTCTCTGTAAATAATTATCCCCTTGTGTATATCCATTGTACTATAAAAATAATGTGCCAAGCTTTGGTTTTAGGATGATTAGATTGCTTGTTTACTATGTGTAGAACAAAAACAGAAACTTTGGCTGTAGCGCGTGATTTTACATGTTTTACTGGAAGGTCAAATGGGTCTAAAACTTTTTGCACATTACTTATGTACAAATTGTTCAAATTTTCATGTTTATTTCATAATTGTTGGAGTTACAGAAGTTTAGTAAACTTCCAGATTACTACAGACTGTCCTGTTTTTGATTGATTCTGTTTTTCGCGTGTTGTTTGCTTATTTTGATGAATCTATGGCTAGTATCAGGCGGTATGAACAATAGAAAAGTTGGAATACAGTAGGTTTAACACCAATATAAATAAAGAATGAATTCATTACAGTATATTAAAGTGGTAGTTTGCTTTATTACACTAACGGATCTCACAAAGTTTTTGTTAAGTCTTTGTGGATGAAGTGTTCGAAGATCGAGGAGCTATCAATATGAGAGGGATAAAGAGAGGCAAGAGTTCAAGCTTGGGGATGCCCAAGGCACCCCCAGTAAATATTTCAAGGGATACTCAAGCATCTAAGCTTGGGGATGCCTCGGTTGGCATCCCATCTTTCTTCTTCAACAAATATCGGTATACCTCAGTTTTTGTTTTGTTCACATGATTTATGTCCTTTGTGTTTTTATTTTAAGAACCATGCTAGTATGAGATAGCCTTTCATTGATTCATAGAATATTTCATGTGCTTCACTTAAATCTTTTAAGTATGATCTTATAGAATTGCTCTTTGTGCTTCACTTAAATATTTTGAGTATGGTTTTATAGAACGCTTCGTGTGCTTCACTTATATATTTTGAGCTTGGATATTGATTAGTCTATATTAATTGTAGAATGCTCCATGATCCTCACTTATATATTTTGTAGTATGAATAATACTATCATATAAACTGGGTTTGGAAGAGTGTCAACTTTAGGAATTAGTGATCCCACTATTTTGGAGGGTGTTGAATCTTAGTGTGATATTTATGAAAGTGGATTTGGAAGAGTTTCAACTTTAGTTAGTAATGATTCCACTATTTCGGAAGAGGTTCCAATTGATTATGAGAACAAAGTTGATATCTATGATGATTAATGTGATGACATGTATTCTATAAAGAATAATGTTAACCATGAAACTTGTCATCATGATTTTAATTTTCAATTGGATTATGCCTCACATGACGGTTATTTTGTTGAGTTTGCTCCCACTATTCCAAATGAGAAGAATTTTTGCTTATGTGGAGAGTAGTAAAATTTCTATGCTTGTAGATCATGAAAAGAATGCTTTTATGTGATGGTTGTATTGTTAAACTCATTCATGATGCTACTGAAAATTATTATGAGGGAGGAATATATGCTTGTAGGAGTTGCAATAATATCAAGTTTCCTCTCTATGTGCTTAAAAGTTTCGAAGTTATACTTGTTTGGCCTTCCTATGCTAGTTGATTCTTGTTCCCTTAAGTTGTGTGCTCACAAAATCCCTAGGCATAGGAAGTGGGTTAGGTTTAAATTTGCTAGTCATATTTTTCATGATGCTCTCTTTATGTTTCAATTCTTATCTTTTATGTGAGCATCATTGAAATCATCATGCCTAGCTAAAAGGCATTAAAGAAAAGCACTTGTTGGGAGACAACCCAAATTTACCCTTAATGTTTTTGTGTGTTTACATGATTAATATACTGTAGTAATCATGTTTTATAGCTTTAGTTTCAATAAAGTGCCAAGTAAGACCTTTGGGAAGACTTGGGTGAAAGTTAATGTGATCTTGCTGTAAAAACCAGAAACTTTGCGCTCACGAGATTAGCTGTCTTTTTTTTTACAGAAGATGGATTTTGAGTTTATTCTTTTTGAAGAATATTAATAGACAAATTCCTCACATCCACCAATTTATTTGATAATTTTTGGAGTAGCATAAGTATGGTTGTTGTTCAAATCAATTCAGACTGTTCTGTTTCTGACAGATTCTGTTTCCATTGCATAGTTTGCTTGTTTTCTAGTTTCTATGACTTATATTTCTCAATATAAATTGTAGAAATAATATAGTACAATAGTCATTGTGTGAGAACAATTATGAAACTTGTCTTTCACAGTACCAAAGTGAATGGTTTACTCTTTATCATACTAACCTATCTCACGAAGTTCCATTAAGTTTTATGTGATTGAAGTATTCAAGCTTTGGGTGAGATATCGATATGAGAAGAATAAGGAGTGGAAAGACCCTAAGCTTGGGGATGCCCAAGGCACCTCAAGGTAATATTCAAGGAAGACTCAAGCGCCTAAGCTTGGGGATGCCCCGGAAGGCATCCCCTCTTTCGTCTTCAAAACTATCGCTATACCTTACTCAGAGCTATATTTTTATTCGTCACATGATATGTGTTTTGCTTGGAGCGTATTTTCAATTTTGCTTGCTATTTGAATAAAATCATTGGATCTGAAATCTTGAATGAAAAAGAATCCTCCCATGGCTAGTTAATTATTTGATTACTCGGTGTTCTTCACTTATATATTTTGGAGTAGTTTGTCATTTTCTCACATGCTTCACTTATATCCTATGAGTAAATGGTTGAATGAATTGAATGTCATAAATCTGAATATATATGTGTTTCATATGCTTATAACATGGGGAGTAATGACTTCACACATAATAAGTATAGGTAGTAAACTTATTGAAAGTTAGCAAACGTAGAATTGGTCACTTGAACAATTCATGAAATAATATTGAAGGAAGAGAGATTTCACATATAAATATACTACATTGGACATCTTTTGTAATTGTGAGCACTCATTAAAATATGACATGCTAAAAAGTTGATGCTGGACAAGTAAGACAACTTAATGGGTTATGTTTGCCTATATCTGAAATGTTATATTGTTTTGGATCATCCAACATGTTGAGCTTGCCTTTCCCTCTCATGCTAGCCAAATTCTTTGCACCAAGTAGAAATACTACTTGTGCTTCCAAACATCCCTTAAAACGAGTTTTGCCATGAGAGTCCACCATACCTACCTATGGATTGAGTAAGATCCTTCAAGTAAGTTGTCATTGGTACTTGCAATAAAAATTGCTCTCTAAATATGTATGATTTATTAGTATGGAGAAAATAAGCTTTTATACGATCTTGTGATATGGAAGTAATAAAAGCGGCAAACTGCATAATAAAGGTCCCTATCATAAGTGGCAATATAAAGTGACATTCTTTTGCATTAAAATTTTGTGCATCCAACCTTAAAATTGCATGACAACCTCTGCTTCCGTCTGCGAAGGGCCTATCTTTTATTTTTTATCTTCTACCTTATGCAAGAGTGTTGGTGATCTTCACCTTTCCTTTTTACATTTTATCCATTGGCAAGCACATTGTGTTGGAAAGATCCTGATATATATATATATATATATATATATATATATATATATATATATATATATATCCAGTTGGATGTAAGTTATCATGAACTATTATTGTTGACATTACCCTTGAGGTAAAAGGTTGGGAAGCAAATCTATAAGCCCCTATCTTTCTCTGTGTCCGATTAAAACTTTGGACCCATAAATATCGCGTGAGTGTTAGCAATTGTGAAAGATTAAATGATAGTTGAGTATGTGGGGTTTGCTAAATCAAAGCTCTGACATAGACCCTTCCTGAAAATAAGATGAATTGCAATTGTTTGATGACTAAGAATATAGTTCGTTAGTTTCAAGAAAGTTTATGATCTATACTTTAACATGTGAATAGCTTGTTACTTGATCATGAAAAGTTTTATGAGATGAGATACTGTTATGACGTATAATGATGCTAGAAAAGGTGATTGAAATTATCATTGATCAAACTTGTGCACCTGCTAGCACTCACACTTCATAAATTATTTCTTTTATCATTTACCTACTCGAGGACGAGCAGGAATTAAGCTTGGGGATGCTGATATGTCTCCAACATATCTATAATTTATGAAGTATTAATGCTATTATATTATCCATCTTAGATGTTTTATATGCATTTATATGCTATTTTATATGATTTTTGGGACTAACCTATTAACCTAGAGCCCAGTGCCAGTTTCTGTTTTCTCCTTGTTTTTGATTTTTAGAGAAAAGGAATACCAAATGGAGTCCAATTGACGTGCCAATTTTTGATGATTTTTTATGGACCTAAAGAAGCCCCCGGAGTGAAAGAGTTGGGCCAGAAGAGTCCCAGACTGCCCACGAGGGTGGAGGGCACGCCCACCCCCCTGGGCGCGCCCCTGCCTCGTGGACAGGCCAGAGATCCCCCTGGCGTGAGACCTACGCCAAAAATTCCTATAAATACTGAAACCTCCAGAAAATAACCTAGATCGGAAGTTCCGCCACCGCAAGCCTCTGTAGCCACGAGAAATCAATCTAGGCCCTCTCTGGCACCCTGTCGGAGGGGGCCATCATCAACGAAGGCCATGGAGGAGGATCTCGGAGAGGACATCATCGCCATGAAGGCCAAGGACCAGAGGGGGAACCTCTCCCCATCTAGGGGGAGGCCATGGAGGAGGAAGCACAAGGGGGAGAACCTCTCCTCCTCTCTCTTGGTGGCGCTGGAGTGCCATCGAGAGGGGAATCATCACCGCGGTGATCGTCTTCATCAACATCACCATCATCATCACCACCCTCATCCCTTTTATGCGGTCCACTCTCCCGCACCCCGCTGTAATCCCTACTTGAACATGGTGCTTTATGCCACATATTATGATCCAATGATGTGTTGCCATCCTATGATGTTTTGAGTAGATATCTTTTGTCCTTGGGTTGATTGATGATCTAGATTGGTATGAGTTGTATGTTTTATTTTGGTGCTGTCCTATGGTACCCTCCGTGTCGCGCAAGCGTGAGGGATTCTCGATGTAGGGTGTTGCAATATGTACATGGTTTACTGATTGTCTGCGTTGCGTGAGTGACTGAAACACAAACACGGATAAGTTGGTCATGGTGTATGGGAATAAAGAGGACTTGATGCTTTAATGCTATGATTGGGTTTTACCTTAATGATCTTTAGTAGTTGTGGATGCTTGCTAGAGTTCCAATCATAAGTGCATATGATCCAAGAAGAGAAAGTATGTTAGCTTATGCCTCTCCCTCATATGAAATTGCAATGACGACTACCAGTATTTTTAACAATTGCCTAGGATAATTCCGCACACCGATCCATCATTATTCCACACTCGCTATTTATAATATTTAGTAATATATTCTAACTTTATGATAGCATCACCTACTTTTATGTTTGAGCTCTCCGATATCATGCAAAGTTATCCTTTTCATACCCACAACGTAGTTTTATTTCTCGTATCTAGTTGGAAGCAAACGTTCGGTGTACATAGAGTCGTTTCATTGGCAGATAGGACTTGACTGAATATTGATCTTACCTTTAGCTCCTTGTGGGTTCGACACTCCATACTTATCACTTCCACCTTTGGAAATTGCTACGATGATTCCCTGCACTTGGGGATTATCAACGAGCCGGCACCAGGAAACTGACGCGGACCCAGCTAGCCCGGCCGGTGTCCGGGTCCAACCGACCCGGCCTCTCGCGGCCCGGTCGCCAGCCGACTCGGCGCACGCGCCATCGACGACACTGACGCTCGCCACCGCCTCGACCGGCTCGCCTTCTCCTTGGAGGTGGAGGAGAGCGGTGCCATTGGGCCGGCGTGCATCAGCCCACGCATCCGGGAGGAGCCCTTTACAAAAGGGTTCACGCTCCCGTGTGACACCCCCAAGTACAATGGAACCATGAAGCCGGAGAACTGGCTCACCGACTACACCACCACCATCGGCATCACCGACGGCAACCACCGACTCGCCGTGTGCAACGCACCGCTCATGCTCCAAGGGTCGGCCCGCACCTGGTTGAACAATCTGCCGATGGGCAGCGTCAACACGTGGGTCGACTTTGAGCAGGCCTTTGTCCGCAACTTTACGGGAACCTACAAGCGACCCGGCCGCCCCAGTCAGCTCGCCATGTGCATGCAAGGGCCGACGGAGACCGGCCGCGAATACCTCACGCGCTGTACCGAGCTCCGGAACAGCTGTGAGGGTGTCCACGAGGTTCAAGCGATCCAGTACTTTGTCAACGGATGCCGAGACGGCACCCTCCTCAAGCACAAGCTCTTGCGCTCCGAGCCGGCCACCATGGCCGCGCTCATGGTAACGATGGACAAGTACGCCAACACCGACTCCTCCATGAAGATCCAGGTGGCACTAGATGAGGCCGGCAAGGCAAAGCCGGTCCCCCCCGAAGCCGGCCGGTGAAAGCAGTTGGTAGCAGCACCAGCATAACAACAAGCGCAAGGCCGACCAACCGGCTCGCGGCCACCGAGCCCGCGGTGGACCCGACAGCCAAACGCCGGCAGACCAGCAAGACGGCATGGTAACCCGCCATGAGCTTTGAAGAGATGCTCGACGCCCCCTGCAAGCACCAAAGCGGCGCAAGGCCATCCACGCAGATGCTTCGGTAGTGCGGCATCACCAAGCGAATCATGCGATGCGATGTCCCGCCCCCTCCGGCTTCGGCTCCGGGTGCGGGTCAGCCGCCTCCGCCTGCACCGCCGCCTCCAGCCGGCGGCGCGATGCGCGATGACGCCAACCCGGACTAGAATGCGGCCTACGTTGTCTTCACCAGCATCGGCGATGACAAGCGCAGTGAACGTCTCCACCGGCAGGAGGGTAACACCATCGTCCCGGCCAAGCCAGAATTCATGCACTGGTCGCACCGCCCAGTCACCTAGTCCCGGGAGGACCACCCATCCGTCATGTCGAATCCGGGTGGCTATGCCCTCATCCTCAACCCTACCATCGTCGCGCCGCATCGCACGTGCAAGTTCTCCCGAGTCCTCATCGACGGCGGCAGCAGCATCAACATCCTCTACCGTGACACCATGATAAGGCTTGGCCTCGAGGCCAAGGACCTGGAGCCAACCTGGACGATCTTGCACGGCATATTTCCCGGCCTCTCCTGCTCTCCCATCGACTGGATCCGGCTCGACGTCCTGTTCGGCGACAACAGTCACCTCCAGTGCGAACCAATCTGGTTCGAGGTCGTGGACCTATCCAGTGCATATCACATGTTGCTGGGCCGGCCCGCGCTCGCCAAGTTCATGGTGGTCCCCCGTTACGCCTACCTGAAGATGAAGCTACTGGGTCCCAAGGGCCTCATCACCGTCACCGGCAACTACCACAAGTCCCAGGAGTGCGTCCGAGATGGCGCCAAGCTGGCCGAGTCGCTGGTCATTGCCGAGGAGCGGCGCCAGCTCGACCGGGTCGTCGCCATGGCCGGCGAGGTGTCTGCCGCACCGATCCCGACCAAGAAGCCGGCTGACGAAGCCACCTTCAAGCCCTCCAAGGAGACCAAGAAAGTGAAGCTGAACATGGAGGACCCCAGCTGCAGCAAGTACGTGGTCGTAGGCACCCGCCTTGACAGCAAATAGGAAGGCGAGCTCGTCGACTTCCTCCTTGAGAATCGGGATATCTTTGCATGGACCTCAAAGGACATGCCGGGTATCCCCAGGAAGTACGCCGAGCATAATCTCCACGTCCGCAAGGACGCCAAGCCTATCCGTCAACCCCTATGACAATTTTCCGAAGAGAAGAGAAGAACCGTCGGTGAAGAGGTCGCCAAGCTTTTGGTGGCCGGCTTCATCATGGAAGTCTTTCATCCCGAGTGGCTGGCCAACCCAGCCCTCGTCCTAAAGAAAAACAAGACCTGGCGCATGTGTATCGACTACACCAGCCTGAACAAGGCCTGTCCCAATGATCCGTTCGCCCTCCCACGGATCGACCAAGTCATCAACTCGACCGCCGGGTGCGAGCTCCTATCCTTCCTGGATGCTTACTCTGAATACCACCAGATCAAGCTGGACCCGACCGATGCCCAGGAGACGTCCTTCATCACGCCCTTTAGGGCGTATTGCTACATCACCATGTCGTTTGGCTTGAAGAACGTCGGCGCCACTTTCCAGCGCTGCATGCAGAAATGCTTGTTGCCACAACTCGGCTGCAACATCCACGTTTACGTGGACAACATCATGGTGAAGACTGATACGTCTCCGTTGTATCTACTTTTCCAAACACCGTTGCCCTTGTTTTGGACTCTAATTTGCATGATTTGAATGGAACTAACCCGGACTGACACTGTTTTCAGCAGAACTGCCATGGTGTTGTTTATTGTGCAGAAAACAAAAGTTCTCGGAATGACCTGAAAATCCACAGAGATAACTTTTGGAAAATATAAAAAATAGTGGTGAAAGAATCAGGGTCTAGGGGCCGCACACCCTGTCCACGAGGGTGGGGGCGCGCCCCCTCCCCCTGGGCGTGCCCTCCTATCTCATGGGCCCCCTGATGCTCCACCGACCTCAACTCCAACTCTATATATTCCGCTTCACGGAGAAAAAAAATCAGAGAGAAAATTTCATCGCGTTTTACGATACGGAGCCGCCGCCAAGCCCCAATCTCTCTCGGGAGGGCTGATCTAGAGTCCGTTCGGGGCTCCGGAGAGGGGGATTCATCACCGTCGTCATCATCAACCATCCTCCATCACCAATTCCATGATGCTCACCGCCGTGCGTGAGTAATTCCATCATAGGCTTACTGGAAGGTGATGAGTTGGATGAGATTTACCATGTAATCAAGTTAGTTTCGTTTGGGTTTGATCCCTAGTATCCACTATGTTCTGAGATTGATGTTGCTATGACTTTGCTATGCTTAATGCTTGTCACTAGGGCCCGAGTGCCATAATTTCAGATCTGAACCTATTATGTTTTCATGAATATATGTGAGTTCTTGATCCTATCTTGCAAGTCTATAGTCACCTATTATGTGTTATGATCCGACAGCCCCGAAGTGACAATAATCGGGATACTTCTCGGTGATGACTGTAGTTTGAGGAGTTCATGTATTCACTATGTGTTAATGCTTTGGTCCGGTACTCTATTAAAATAAGGCCTTAATATCCCTTAGTTTCCATTAGGACCCCGCTGCCACGGGAGGGTAGGACAAAATATGTCATGCAAGTTCTTTTCCATAAGCACGTATGACTATATTCGAAATACATGCCTACATTACATTGATGAACTGGAGCTAGTTCTGTGTCACCGTATGTTATAACTATTACATGATGAATTGCATCCGACATAATTATCCATCACTGATCCAATGCCTACGAGCTTTTCATATATTATGATTTGCTTATTTGCTTTACCGTTGCTACTGTTACAATTACTATAAAACTGATATCGTTACTTTTGCCACTGTTACCATTACTATCACACTACTTTGCTACTAAATACTTTGCTGCAGATACTAAGTTATCTAGGTGTGTTTGAATTGACAACTCAACTGCTAATACTTGAGAATATTGTTTGGCTCCCCTTGTGTCGAATCAATAAATTTGGGTTGAATACTCTACCCTCGAAAACTGTTGCGATCCTCTATACTTGTGGGTTATCAAGACTATTTTCTAGCGCCGTTGCCGGGGAGCATAGCTCTATTCTTTGAGTCACTTGGGATTTATATCCGCTGATCACCATGAAGAACTTGAAAGATCAAAGAACTAAAATTTATCCCTCAACTACGAGGGGAGGTAAGGAACTGCCATCTAGCTCTCTACTTGATTCTCCTTCGTTATGAGTAAACTTGCGACACCTAAACCGACTTCTGCTATTAATTCTGATATGTCGCATGTTATTGATGATGCCACTTCTGCTATGCATGATACTTGTGATGAAACTACTTCTATGCTTGATACTACTGTGCCCTTAGGTGAATTTCTTGATGAACAACTTGCTAGGGCCAGGGAGAATGAAATTATTGAAACTGATAATATTGAAGATAGTGATGATGAAGGTTCTCCCCCTAAATATGAATTGCATGTTGTTCCCGAGGGTTATGTTATGGATGAAGAAACTGCTAGAGATTTTCTTGCTTGCAATGATAGATCAGATCTTAAGAAATTATTAGCTAAGCTGAAACAAAAGACTCTGAATGCTAGAATGAAACATGACCCTGCTTTTGCTACTTCACATATCTTTGTTACTGATAAGGATTATGAATTCTTTGTTGATCCTGAGATTATTACTTTAGTTGAATCTGATCCTTTCTATGGCATTGAATCTGAAACTGTAGTGGGACGTCATACTAAGTTAAATGATATAGCCACCCTGTTTACTAATTATGAGAAATCTTGCTATTACTATATCCTTAAAATATTTCCTTTCTCATTAAAGGGTGATGCTAAGCCATGGTTTAATTCTCTTGATCCTGGTTGTGTGCGTAGTCCCCGTGATATGATTTAACACTTCTCTGCTAAATATTTACCTGCTCATAACACTACAAAAAAAGACACATCTGTGACATTTTGGGACGAACGAATTTTTTTTCTGTCATATATATGACACTTCTATGACGATAATTGTGAAAAAACCCGGTATCATCATAGATGTGGTGGGCTCCTACTTCTATGAAAAAAAATCATGACAGAAAATGGGCTTTTCGTCCTGGGCGGGCCGGAGACGCAGCTGCATGACATTCTTTGGGCCGTCCATGACGGAAAAAACCATGATAGAAGCGAGGGCGAGGAAAATTTCGGGGAGTTCCCGGTTACGGTGGGAGGTCGGGGGCCGGGCGATGCGCGTTTCTCTCGTACACGTACACGCGTGTGTGCGAGGTGTTGGCTCTAACTGAACCCGAGCGAGGCATTGGGCTCTAACTAAACCTGAGCGATTGCACTGCAGGCTACGCGTGACTGAACCCGAGCGATCGATCGATGGCTGTTAACTGAACCCGATCGAGCGATTCCTTCGCTGCTACTGCTAACCGAAGCCGATCGATTGGATGAACAGTGAGTGTTGCGGGAGGGGGGGGGGGGTTGGATGAACAGTGAGCGGTGGCGTTTCCTCTGGATGAACAGAACCTCATGGTGTGGAGGGCTAGATGAACAGTAGGCGGTGGAGGGGTGCCCGTGGAGGGGTGGTTGAACAGGACCCCGTGGTGTGGAGGGCTAGATGAACAGTAGATGGTGGAGGGGTGCCCGTGGAGGGGTGGTTGAACAGTAGCCGGTGGAGTAGCGCGCGGTGGAGCCTGGATGAACAGGAGCCCGTGGAGGCTGGAGGAGCTCGACGGTGGAGATGAATAGTATCTCGTGGAGTCCCGTTTTGCGGTACGCCACACCCCTCCCGATGAACAGGACCCCCATTTCGACCGCAGCGCTCCAACACAAGTCTGTTTCGTCCGTTTTGCGGTATGCCACACCCCTCCCCATCAACAGGACCCCCGTTTCGATCGTAGGAGGTCTGTTTCCTCCATTTTGTGGTACGCCACACCCCTCCCGATCAACAGGACCCCCGTTTCGACCGTAGGAGGTCCGTTTTATCCGTTTTGCGGTACGCCAGACCCCTCCTGATCAACAGGACCCCATTTAGAATGTAGGAGGTCTGTTTCCTCCGTTCTGCGATACGCCAGGCCTCGGTTGCATCACCTGTTCTGTCCAAGCCCTCCTGATGAACACGACCACGCATTCCGTTCGACCCAGCCGGTTGGCTCCCACGCGTTCCGTTGCCTCCCGACGAACACGAGCATTCCGTTGCCTCCCCATGAACACGACGCATTCTGTTGCCTCCCCATGAACATGACAACGACGTTGTTTCTCCGTTCCGACCCAGCCATGTACACGAGCCCTGGCCGTATGTATGCGCGAGTAGGCGTTCGAGACCCTACCCGTATGTACGTACGTGGACGTATTTTCTTTCTTGCACACTGGCCGCTGTACATAGGTGTACATGCTACGTGTGTGCCTCTACTACGACACATGCACGCCTCTACATCGACCAGTATATATGTACGTACACGTTCGCGACCAGAATGACAATGCTACGTACGCTTCGACCAGGTGGGTCCCGACTGTCAGGCACTTCCTTGCGTGCGAAGATGTAGCTGGTGGGTCCTAGCAGTCAGGGGGGCGAATCATTTTATGTTTTTTTTGCCCGGACGCACTTCCTTGCGTGCGAAGGTGTAGCTGTTGGGTCCCAGCAGTCGAGGGGCGAATCGTTTTTTTTCGGACGCACTTCCTTGCGCGCGAAGATGTAGCTGGTGGGTCCCAGCAGTCAGGGGGCGAATCATTTTTTTCCCAGACGCACTTCCTTGCGTGCGAAGATGTAGCTCGTGGGTCCCAACTGTCATGGGGCGAATCATTTTTTTCGTAAAATACGGTGGCCCGTCTTGTGGGTCCCCGCTGTCAGGTGGAGGAATAATTATTTTGCGCGTAATAAGGAGGCACTTCCTTGCGGTTGCCGTGGACCCAGCTGTCATCCTCTCCACGTATAGTCCACGTCCGATGGAAGTCATTCCTTGACCATGTTGACCACGCCGCGCCGAGAGCACCACGGCGGTGGACGACGGCGAGGCCTAGGAAGGGGACGACACGGAGCCGGGGAAGACGCGGCAGTGGATGCACACATGGAGAGGAGTACGAGGGTTCACTAGTTCGGCTGCGCTGCCGTCACCACAGAATAACAGGGGGTGTGGGTGAGTGGAGGGATGGCTTGGCCAGCGGTGGGAGTAGTAGGGGGCGGTGAGGCCTCCGCGGCAACATAGCTGGCCACGGGAGGCAGGAGCAGGCGACACGACCGGCGCTGCTTTGCGCGGCTGGAGCAAGAAGACCAGAGGTTGAAGAAGCACGACGGCCATTGGATGGACATTGTACGGTCACTTCAGCTAGAATTGTTTATAGTGACTAAGTTGACAAAGCCCTTGGTACGTCAACTTAGTAGGCCCACATGTCAGTTTTCGAAACGATGCGCCCTAGATGTCAGGGGGAGGAATCATTTTTTGGGCGGGTGAAGCTAGAATATCCGAGATTGAAGAAGAAGCACGACATCCGTTGGATGGACATCCAACGGCCACTGCTGCTAGAAACATGTGTTGGCTATAAGTTGACAAAGCCTTGCATACGCGTCAATTCTGTTTTTTAGGGGATGCGTCAACTTAGTAAGGCCAGAAGTGTGTGGCAGAGAACTTATTGCCCATTTGAGATTTGTAAGAATGTGTAGCCCATTTTTGAATTCTAATGGAATTTACCACAACCCATTTACAGTTTGTTAAAAGTACATCCCATTTCAACCAACCGTTCAAAACAGAATTCAATAAAATTCCCACATTTTGATGGGATCCGAAATATTTTTATCCCGAAATTTCTAGTCAGATTAAATACAATTTAAATAAAAATTTATATTACGTAAAAATCCAACGAAACATTGCGCTCGCAACAATTAATGAAATTAAAATTTTCAATATCCAAAAATAATATTTTATAAAGTAATCACGTGTTTGGTGCATTTTTTATAGTTACTGCCCAGTTTTTATAATTACATCCCATTTATTATTTCTTAAAGCCCATTTTCTTGTTAAGCCTAATGCATCCCTCCTAGGAAAGATTTGCAGCCCAGCGGGGCGGAGAATAACAACTTGACCTTGCCTGGGTATTCCTAAAAAAAGGATAGCTGGGCTAGCCATTTTCAGCTTGAAAAAAATTAATATCTGGGCTGGATATCTGGCCTGGGCTAGACGGGCCACAACCCCCCAGTTAATACCTGCAGCGATGTTTTCGTTGTTGTTCAGAGGAGAAAAATTAATATCTGGGCTAAACATCGAAAAACTCTGCAGTGCTCACACCTCAAAAACACAAATACTGCTCGAGCTGCTTGGTCCCAGCTGTCGGCCGCTTCTTGTGCAATTCTCTCGTTTATTGACTACTCCCTCCTTTCCGGTTTATAGTGCTCAATTCAAAAATCTCACCAATCAAGGTAGATGGCGAGTGGTGGAATACTTTTTGTAGTTTTGCAAAAGCACCTAATTAATGCTCTTGTTATCCTAAAAAATTATGTTTATCAACGCATTAATTGCAATGCATGCATGCATAAAGTACATGCATTGGTCAATTTTCTCTTAATACTTGCACGCAATGATTTAATGCACCTTGGAATCTGAACATGTGATGGAAAACAACCAAATTGAGCCTTATAAAATGGAAAAACTAAAATTTTGAGATAAGCCCTATAAACCGGAAAGGAGGGAGTACATAGGTTGACAATGGTGTGGGACCGTGATGTCAGGAAACCAGGAGGAAGCAAAATAAATTATATATATATATATATAATAAAATAAGGAGGCACTTGCATACGTGAGGCTATGGACCTGGTGGGTCCCCATTGTCATCCTCTCCAAGTAAAGTCATCTCCTCGCCCGCGCACACTTTCCGCCCGAAACAGTCAGCGCCGCCCGCCCCGCTTCCCGGTGCAGGTGATTGCTCCGCCTTTAAACGACACAAGTGTCGTACGTCCGTCCATCTGCCACCCACATTAATGATATGCGGTTGCCGAGATGGCTACTCCGGCGCCACACGTCCGTCCCTCCGCCCACCCACCATTGCTATATAAACTGCTGCGCCGGCCATAGCCACAGTCATCCACATCTGTTCCTTTTCTCCTCTCCACACCACTACTGCCCACCATGGCTTCCTCACGCGCCAATGCTCTTCGGGACGGGCGGACGACAGACCACAAGGAGATGGCAGCCATTGCTGCCGATCGGCTGGCCGGCAGGCAGCCGGAGGACAACGACGTCCCAATGGAGAACATGGTAGTTGACGATCCGGCGCCAACCCCCTCCTCCGCGCCATCCTCGACGGTGCATTGCACCATGACCATCGGCGAGGCCCGTGCCCAATATATGGACACGGTGAGGCAGATGCGTGAGGAGCAGTTCCGGGAGGCGCAGGCCGACACCGCCTACAACCACCATCTCCTCCAGGAGCACCTGCAGGCGGAGGAGCAGATCGCTGTGGAGCGGGCGGAGCAAGAGGCGCCGCTCGACTCGTATCGCTCCGCCCACAAGGGCCGCCTCAAGCGCTGGCGGTACCGCATGCGGGTGGCGGAGGCTGCGGCCGCCTACAAAGAGGCTAGCAAAGAGGGCAATGAAGCGGGCGAGGCACTGTTTGGCAAGACCGAGGATGTGGCAGAGGACAATGCCGGCTCCGACAAGTCCCCGCTCCGCTGGCGTCGACGAGGCCCTGCTCTGCCGAGGCCCCACGGTGCCAACAACGAGGCAGAGGACACCACCGGCTCCATCGAGGCCCCGCCCCGCCAACAACGAGGCAGAGGACATCGCCGGCTCAGCCGAGGCCCCACCCTGCCGGCAACGTGGGGGAGGTTTTCCACCGCTCCGTTGAGGCGCCGCCCACCGGTAACGAGATAGAGGACATCGCCGGCTCTGCCGAGGCCCCGCCCCGCTACCAATGAGGCCGCGCCTCACAGAAAACGAGGAAGAGTAGAACACGGTAGGTCACCGACGCTTGGGTCCAAGTAAGGCCACCGCTGCCACCCTCCGGTTGAAGCCAAGCTAGGCGGGTTGACCATTGACGGTCGGTTAGCTTCTTGGCGGCGACGTGGAGCCGGAGAGCTGCCCTGGAGAAGAACACTGCTTCTACTTAACTATTGGTGCAGTTGGCTGACTGACACGTGGGCCCAACAGGCCACATGTCAGTTACACAACTGCACCTGCAGTTAAGTCACTGAAGCTTCTGTTCGGCTCAGCGGGACACAGGTGGGTAGCTTCGTTAATTAATTATGCCTCTAGCACACCCCTTTTTAGTTGAAGAATATATGAAATTTAATGAAATCCGGCATGTTTATATGAAATCCGACCGTGTATGAATGAATTTATTTTGATTAGTTCGAATTCCTGTATCACTGGCATTGGATGAACATGCAAAACAATACGTGCTAGCATTATTCCCAGGGTGATCACCTCGTTTGCAGCAGTTTCACATGTACTCCCTCCGGCCCTTTCTAGTATGCATACAAGTTTTGTCTATAGTCAAAGTATCTCTACTTTGACCAATCTTATACAAAAAAGTATGCACTTTCACAATGTGCAAAGTAAAAAGGAACATAAGGAGTACAAAGAGTTTGAGCAGCTTTTTAGCGTTTCTGTACATTGCAATCAAACACACAGGCCTGGCAATTCATAGAGAACATTCAAAACAATCGATGATTATGCATCTCAGCGACTCACATGTCAGAGGCAATATTTACTTCACAACTAAAGAATAAAGAAAAAATTGACTGGCGCTGCTGATAGCAAAGGGCGTCCCATTCGAAAATATCAAACGCATGTCTTGTTAAAATCAATGAGCAAAATTTGACAAGGTTGTCCCATTCCAAAATATAAAATGCCTACGATTGTGGAATGGGCAGGGTTTGGCATCAGTTCGGACATTGACATGGCACCTCGTGCTAAATAAACCAGCTGTTCTTTTTGTGCAGTTCCACCAAAATCAACCAAATTCGTGCGTAGCTTGTATGATTTCGCCCTTATATGTTGCAACGCCTTGAACTTATCGGCACCTCCTTTCTTGTGGTGGAAATGAATGATTTGATGTATTCGCGAACATTTTGTGCAATTCCCATTGAAATCAAGCTGAGCACCCCTGTTTGCACAACTACAAAAAAGTGATTAGTATAAAGCAAACTGTACTATGAATTGACAGTTTCAACAAGCACATACATGGTCCATGTAGAGCACACTTTTAGAAAAATGGAACTCACCAGAAAGAATCCTAGAACAACATTGTACTCGCGCATCACAGCAAAAAAATGGAGATTTGTCAGTCCTTCTGAGCTGAAGTTACTTTGGTCTTGTGGGGAGTAATGTAAGCATCCTTCAACTGCTCCTTCTGATGAGAAGATAGACATGGCTTCTTCATCCTGGCACAATCGGAACTAGTCACTTCACGTACTCCATATTCTTCTTCAGAGGAAGATGATCCTGTTGTGCAAAGACAAGAGGACTACTAAATGCTAGCATCCCTGTTTGCTCGAAAAAATGGAAAGGAAATATTTAAAACAGCACAGATGAAGCACTTCTCAAGGACAATACCACTTTTTCATGACAGTATCTAAACAGTAGCACAACACCAATAGAGATGACAAAGCTCAATCATATGGATGAAATCAGTGGGCGAGTACCAAACTTTGTCAGGAGGATTATTGTGTAGAGCATACATATGAAGCACTTCTACGAAACCATCTGTTGCTATCTACGGTGGTGGCCATGCTTACTATATACTCCTCGATTAGTTTAATGTTTCCAACATCTTCTTGTGCAGTTCCACTAAAATATATGGCATGTTCAAAGAAGATCCCTGTTTACACAAGTAGAGATAATTACGTATTACATTAAGAGTGGCATCAAATCAGTGGCAAAACAATTGCTCGTTCCATCCATAGCAATAAATTAAGATGCAAAACTATATCATTACTTATGTCATCACAGTTCTAGTGCTTCATTACAGCACCGGGAGTTGATTTTTGTTTTTCTTCCGCTTGTTCTTCCCCTTCATCACTTGGTTCAATAATAGACAAGCTTCGCCTTCAATGTAAGATTTGGCATGTCAATTAGGGAGCAGAAGTATAGTACTAAACTTAATTTTCTGATTAAAGTGTCAAAATACAGGCCAACAGTTGTGAAATATCCTTATCTTGCCTCAATGGGATATTATGGTTCACATGCAGATTGGAAGTCTTGTCTCCATTTGTATAGTTCACTAAAATCAAGCAACATTATCGTACAAGTAGCACAACATATGAAAGCACACTGCAGAATCATGTGAAAGAAGGCTAGTACTGACCTCTCATGATGCGGAATTCAAACAACTCACAAGAAGAAGATCTGAACCAAATTTGCCTTAACGGATAGGAAGTAAGATCTCCTCTTGTGCAGTTCCACTAAGATCAAGCAATCAAGCAACATTTTCGGTGTGACATTTTGGTTGAACTGCACAAAACACTCTTAAAACAAAAGTGTTTTGTGCAGTGCAACAAAAGGTCACAATGGCAACGAGGTGAAGTAGATAACCCTGTTTACACAGAGGTGCAAAGGAAACAATTAGTGGTCAATAACGGTGGATGACACAGAAGCCAACAAAAAGAAGCATCTACCTTATCTAAATGGGAAAGAAAGCAAGACAGTAGCATTTCTCAAATGGTGGCATTGATTAATATTAACATAGAGATTATATTAACAATAAAATTCGTTAAACATGTAATTTGCTTTTAACTGTGGCATTGCATCAATTTTCCAGCGGCATTATTAGAGGGTGTTTGTTTACAGGGACATTTTGGTGTAGGGACTAAAAAAACTCCGTGTCAGTCCCATCTAAACCAAACAGGAGGGACTTTTAGGGACTAAAAGTGGGCATTTGGGACTAAAGAAAGAAGACCCCGAGGGAGTCTTTTTGGGACTTTTTCCAACAGTTGCCCCTGCCACGCATCGCACCTTGTCTCTATTAGTTCATTACTAGGGGTAACATGGTCTTTTAGCATGTCATTTAATAACCTCTAGTCCATGTTTAGTCCCTGGAACCAAGCAGGTAGGGACTAGGGAGTTTTTAACCAAACAGGGCCTTAGATTAACAACAACTAATGAGTTGCACGAGACACTGGATGCACCAGCACCATGTGCATCTACCGATTACTGTGGTCATGCACAATCTGTTGCAACAAAGAACAAACAACCAAGGAGCATATTTGTGTTGGTCCCAGTTTTGTTATCTTTAGACACCTTTCCCTATGTGAGCGCAACAAATCTAGTCCTGCTCAAACTCTACAGCCTTGTCCCTTCCTTTCCTTTTTGAACTAGTACTTTCGCCCCTTCCTTTCCTCTTTGAACCACGTCCTAGATTTATGCGATACAACTTTCCCCACTACTTTCCCCCATTCCTTTCCTCTTTGAACCACGTCCTAGATTCATGCTATACAACTTTCCCCCTTCATTTCCTCTTTGAACCACGTCCTAGATTCATGGTATACATGTAGCTAGAGCAATGCATGTGGAGTAAGTAAATTATACCTTAAGGTTCTTGGGGCGTGGTTCGGTGGGCGATGGGACGGTGACAAAGAAGAAGGGGTCAGAGGCCCTCCCGCGCCGCCGCTGGGTGGAAAGTGAACAGCTGCGCCGGTAGTGGATTCCCTTCCTCGCCGACGGTGACAGCGTTATCCTTCCCTTCCCGACAGACGGATCGCCGGCTCTTTGAGCAGCAGTGAGGAGACAGAGAGGCCAACGAAGTCTTGTTTAGATATGGAGAGGGTGAGAGTGTGTGAAGAGAGCATTTACAAGCGCTGAGGCTCCAGCGTGTATATATATACTGGAGAGAGAGTGTGAAGCATGCAAACCCTAGAAAACAAGTGCCGAGGCTGCAGCTTATACGTGATGAGGTGATTATACGGTCACTACGAGATTGTATAGCTCCATATCCATCCATTTTGACCAGTCAAAGAATCCTCTTGGCACAAATTATGCTCAAGTATAGTTATCGAACCCGAGACCTCAAGTTTGATGAGCGAGCAGGCTAACCAGCTACACAACCCTCCCGTTATGTTCAACGAGTGGAAAATAACCTTTTATACATTCCTGCATTCGTGTGACAACCATGCCGTGTTTTTTTGTGTGTGTGAGAGTCATTAGGATTTCAATCATAATCGTGTCATGTGGCTTTGGTGGTAAGACTATCCACAGTGGTGCAGAAATAATGCAGCCTTAGTCACCTTACCTCTCTCCACATAGTACGTTGGGTCCCAGCAGTCAGAGGGTGAAACAAACAAATTAATAAGAAAAATTAAAAGCGCCAACGGTGTATCTTACCTCACACATCTCGCTACTGCTCGGGAACACTGTCCAATTGATCCCTTTGTTCGCTCACGTACTATTTTAAGTGAATCCTTATTATAACATGCACACAAATTTTGGGCACTTGTATTCGACTTAAGTCAGTGTGCCACCGTATCTCGTATACTTACTACCCCCTTCGTCTAGGTGTAATAAGTCACGTTAGAAGGTGCAACGGGACCAAGGTGTGTGCGCGCGTGTGTGTGTGTGTTTAACATCATGTGTGTGTTAGAGAGAGCAACAAGTCGACCTACTCCTACAGTGAGATGGTGTGTAGTGTACGATTTTAGACGCGAGAGTCGGTGCATCCTCTCGTTTCTGGGCGTGTCCGATAGGGACATGCGGACAGCTGTCACGCCCGCTCCCGACGAGCCTGGCCCACCCAAAGTCCCTCCATCGCCCGCGCGTGCTTCACGCCCGAAACGGTCAGCGCCGCTCCAAAGAATCGGTGCCGCATTCATGCCCGGGCAGAGCGGACGTGACCTCTCACTGGCGCAAGAGTGATGGTTGCTTCGTTCGTCCAACTTACTGCTGGGTCTATGTGATTTGACGGCTCATTGGTCTTTATTACTTAGGTGGTAGGACTGCTGGATGTCGCACGCTTTCGGCGAAAGGAGGTACTACTACTACTAGATTACAATTTTCTCCATTCTTACAGCGGAGGAGTGCAAGAGCAGTGAAAACACACAGGCTCGGTGATTACATGGCGCACCTCACACTATCACCGTGCGACACCTAACTCTTTACATAGTACTACCTCCATTCCTAAATATTACTAGATGAGTCCCCGCGTGTTGCCGCGGAACAGCCGTATATCTCTCTGCACAAAATTATCAATTTCACAGAACTAAGAAAACCCTCTATAACCGCATGACAAATGTGGTAGCCAAACTAAATAAACTCCCATCATCATTTAGATCATCCCACGTAAGGAAAAAAGATCAGCCAACTCCTACTGCATAATGGGATTATATTTTTCTTTTTGACATGTTAATGGGACTTAAAAGCTCACTTACATGCATGCTACCGGTGCATGCTTGCATGCACACATGTTGATGTAATTTAGAACCCACTCACATGCATGTGCCACGGTATTTCTGCATGCTTGCATGTGGCTTAGTGCGGAGCCTCTCAACGTCTAGATTGGACGGCTATTATGAACTGATTTACTTCATCTAACGGCTACATCAATTTTGATGATGTGGCTCAAGGAGAGGATAGAGAATTCCTAGTAGTGGGGGCTAGCTATTACTAGTTGATAAGTCTTTGTAGAGATTCCACTAGGTGAACTACATACGGAACAAAATGAATGAATCTACACTTAAAATGCATCTATATACATACGCATGTGGTTCATGGTGAAATCTCTACAAAGACTTATATTTAGGAACGGAGGAAGTACTAGTATAGCACGTACTATAATTTATCAGCGAGATAAATTTGTACAATGCTATGAAGCTTCCAGCTTCTGTTACATGTATCTTGCGTCCAAGGTTGCCCTTTGCAACATTTCATCAAATACAAAGGAGACTAACATGCATGCTATTGCATCTCAATGATTGACAGATCATAGCAAATATGTACTCCCTCGGTTCCAAAATAAGTGTCTCAACTTTGTGCAAACTTTAGTACAAAGTTGTACTACTACTAAAGTTGACACTTATTTTGGAACAAAGGCTGCTAAAGAAAAAAACGATCCATGCAGTCCCTAGCCCTTGAACCGTGAACCCTGACCAGGCTTCAATTTGCTGGCAACGTTCGAGCTTCCCGATAAATGAAGTTTGCAAACTTTTGACCATCGGATCATTTTGTGCAGTTTCACCAAAATCGAGATGAGCATCCCTGTGGCAAAGAAATTGAAGAAGCGTGATTATAATAAGATTACCGGGACTAGTTGATGAGACATAAACTCATCACAAATATAGTACGTAGAAGCCAGTAGAGGTATGTGCAGGGCAAAGAAGTAGAGAAATATCCACAGGGAGTGATGTGGGCAGCTGGAGCAGTGGTGCAAGCCGGCTGTAAAGGGAGTTGTACCTGAGGGACGTAGCTCAACCTTGAGGAGCGCGGCGGGAGGCGGCAACTGCCCACATCGCGGCAGTGAGCAAGGGAAGAAGGCAACATCACCGGCTTTGTGAGATAGAATGGCGGGGACCCCTGATCGGGACGTGTCGACAGTGGGTTTTCACCGTCGGCGACGGCCATCGCATCTACACTAAGCATCCACCCCTTCCCCAAGAGGACGTGATCCGCCGGGATGTTAGAGATGTGGCCACAGTCATTTTGTGCGAGAGAGTGTGAAGAGAGCAACCCCAGCAAGCAACCGTGTAGGCTGGCCCGTCCTGACTATGTATATAGTAGAGCGGTTTCCTTTTCTCTCCATATGAACCTATCATATTGCGTACATGCCACTGAAGAAAAAAAACTTTATTTATAAATGACGCGACACCTACTACTCGTTCTCCTATAACCTTGCACTTGGCACCTCCAAAATATTAACCTTGCGATTGTCTCTTCCCTTCTTCGGGAAGTCGAGCAATAATGGTAGTGCAGTATATATCGTTCTGGCTATATGAGACCGAATGAATTGCTGCACGTCCACCACGTGGGCGAGGGTCGGGGGGCGAGGGAGAGTGCTACATACGGAGCAAAATGAGTGAATCTACACTCTAAAATACATCTATATACATCAGTGTTTGGAGTATGTACTAGTAGTTCATACTGAAATCTACTAAAGGACATATATATTCCAAACAATATGATATAATCTCTATAACCAAGGTATTAGTAGGGACGAGGAGTAAACGGAGGGAGTAGTAAATTTTACTCCTTGTCCTGCGAGCCACCGCGCACATGGGCGAGGGAGCGGGCATAAGGCTGAGCAAGCTTCACCTCATCCTGCGAGCCACCGCGCCCGTGGGCGGGGGAGATGGCATACTAAGCAAGCTTCTCCTCGTTCTGCGAGTTAACAGGACACATCAAAAGTACTCCAGTGTATAGAGCCTTGCCTCTAAGGTATGCCCCACATGGTTTGCCTCTTTTTTAACATAACACATCAAGTCGCAATTTGTTTGTTCACCCGTGGTAGACGATCCTCCCTCCACCAAGTGGACAACCAGTACACGTGCCAAATTACCACGTGGGCTGCCTTTTTCGTATAGAAATGAGCTCCACCGTGTACCTGCGCGGGTGTGGTTGGGAAAGAGACGGGAGTACGTGCGTCGTGTATGCACCTCTTCTCTTCGTGCACGTCCCTCACCTATGTGGGTGTGTGTGAGAGATACAAACCGCGTTCATGAGTGTTTTTGTTTTGGGGTGGGGGTGGGGGTGGGGTGGGGGGGTTGATTTCGTGAATTATTTGTGGGAATATGTGTCGATGACATCTCAAACAAAATTTTTCATGCAATGTGTGTGAAATGGAGGCCTATCCATATCATACATAGAGGGTCGGGCAATCCACGATAAGAGAGGGAGGGGTCATAGCTATCGATAGAATCGAAGAGAGGATCAAGTGGGTGGGTGCGAGATCAATGAAGAGAGCCATCGAAATTGAGTGTGTGTGTGAAAGTCAAAGATATAGGGCGACTGGCCTACCGGAACGTTAGAGGGCACATGTCAAGTTTGTGTGTGGCAGGGAGACATGACTAGAGCGCTCGATGTACCGGTGTGTGTGGGGGGGAGGGGGTGGGGGGAGGGGTAGGCAGAGGCCTAACTATAGAGGTATAACGACTCATATATGTGTTGAGAAGGAGAGACCAGCTATGTCTTGAGGGAGATCGGTCGACATCCATACATAACTAAAGGATGGGAAATATGATGGGACAGAGAGAGAGAGAGAGAGGAGAGAGAGAGAGAGAGGGAGGGAGAGGGGTAGAGTGCTGGATGGGTGATGGAGTTGCTTCTCGGAGATGGTGGGAGAGGCCTACTAGACAACTGAGGGTGGAACTGCAATGTTATTAATAAGAGTGGGGATGTGTTTCTGTGTGTGCCTGTGCTTGATAGATCTGTCAGGATGCATCCATGGATGATAAAGGGGAACCATGTGTTTGGTAAGCAAACCTAACTAGATCGGTAGATCAATTGTTGTTTGTCGGAGGAAGGGAGAGTCGCAACTAATGAGGTAGATAGATCGACGTGTGGGTGAAAACAAGTTATAAGGACCTAGCTAGCTATATGTATAGCGAGAGATCGGTCGGTGTACGTCCATTTGTTAGAGGCAAATAAGGCCCAGCGAGACAGATATACAGAGAGAATGGAGCTAGGAGGTGGTGCGAGAGGCCCAACTACTAGCTAGATAGGGGGAGGAGTGTGCGGTTTTGAGATCGATGAAAAGAGGGGCGAGAGTTTACACGTGTGTCTGACCGTATGAGAGACACGAGGCAAGGACACATAAAGGAGGAGATTGAAGGTGTGTGTGTATGTTGTAGGCAGGCATCGCTGGAGAGGTTTATCGATTGGTGTGTGTCGAAAAGGAGTTGTGGAGACTCTAGGAGAACGACCTAAAGAAAAAAATGAATGTGCCCGGTGGATAGAATGCCGAGGGAGGGGGAGGGCGAGGAGGGCATGTGCATGCACGAGAGAAAGTTAGTGGTAGCTAGAAAGGTTAGAGGATTGTGTGGGTGTAAGAGACTAACAAAGATCATAATTTGATATGAAAGCGGATTCATATATTTGAATAGAAGATCATAGTGTTTCAAACATTGCATGCATGAATATAGCGGTGATACACGTGCTGTGCACATGTTATACCATAATGTGATAATGCATGGCGTTTGCAACTCACAGCTAAATGCCGAACAATTTAAACCATACTATACATTAAACAATCTCACATTTTATTTGAATTTGTGGTAATGTGTGGTGTTTGCAACTCACATCTAAATACTTGTAGGCGTGGGTTCTCAAGTGGATGACAGGAAATGTTCATCATGAAGCCAAAGCTCTTGACATCATTGAGCTTACAGGTCTATCCACTCCCGGAGAGCTGTACGAACCTGGTTGTCAACACCACCGCAATGCACTAGAGAGCATCTTCCATAAGTCAGAACCCAACATGAGCCAGATGTTGAGCATGATGAAGCCTTTGCCACATGACGCTGAATACCCAAAGGAGTTCTTTCTTGATGACCTTGAGTATCTGCCGCGCACCATATATCACATCATAAGGCGGACTCTATGGCCTATCAAAGGACATTCATCAGCTACAAAACTTGAAGGAGCCATGAAGACATTGGTCTTTTACATCCTCAATGGCATCAGTTTCAATGCACACGATTTCTTCCTCCGGCAACTGGCTGCATCTGGATCTGACCTTTTTGGCCTGAAATTCTATGCTCCATGGGTGATGCGCCTCATCAAGCTACACTCTGCTATCAACTATCAAGCCTCTGCCCACAATCATGTGATCTTTCTACCAGAGGTTGATATGTCAGTTGAAGCCATATACTCTGAACCTGCCAAGAAGCCTCTTTGTCTTCAAAATGCTGAACACCAAAGCTTCACTCAGCCTATGGAAGGAGTCCAAGCAGTAACTCGTGTCTATCCAATGGCTGGAAACACTCATCTACCTGATCACGCGCCAACTGAAGCTACTGAGAGCACAATTGCCCAAAGATCTAAGAAGCGCTCTCGTGTCCTAAATGACCGAGAACTTCTTGTGGCACTGCATCAGAAACAAGACAAGCATCACTTTTGGCTCAAGCGTCAGATGCAAAGCCTCTTGGTGGATGTAAATCGCATTCGCAATCTTGCCACCAAGAATGCATTTGTCACTCACGAAACCTGTCGGCGATCATGGAAGAGTTTGACCCTGCTCAATGCTGAAGCAGATCTTCAAGACGATGGCTTCACTGAACGATTCAAGTTTGACTCCACTCCTCCATGGAATGCTGTCCTACGACGAACTCCATCCCTTGAAGACTCTGACTATTCTTCCTCCGCGACAACTGTGAATGCAAATGTGATCGATGATGAAGACGATGCTACTTCACCACCCCCTACCTCTGCACGCATCGACACCGCACCAAGTTCGTCTGCGCCGCCAAACAACAACGACAACCCTGCTGCTTCACCTACTCCTCATGAGGACGAGTAGATGCTCTATGTCTTCAAACCTTTTTGGTCATTACTGACAAAAGGGGGAGAAGCATATGAGTTTGATAGTCTTCAAGCAGGTTCATATGGGCGGTTGCTTTATATTTTGCCTATGTGTTTACAACTCTTGCTTTTGATACGTTTCATTCTTTGAGTTGTAACACTTAAACTCGATGGTCGTCTGCAACTTATTTGCTTTTCCATGTGCGATGGTAACTTCCGCACTTAGATCATTCTGCAGAAGTCCATTTTTCATTATGCATGTCATCCTCTTAGTTATATCATTTCATGCATGATGAATTATCTTCATAAGTTGAAGAGGATCTCCACAAGTACAACCTGCCATGTGCATTTGCATTCCAAAAGCAAATTACTTATATGCACATCTTCAGGGGGAGCCCTTTCCACTTATGAAGATAATACCCTATCCTTTACAATTTCACATACTTCATTCCCGTTGAAAACTTCAACCAGTTTGTCATCAATCACCAAAAAGGGGGAGATTGTAAGTGCATCTAGTGCCACCCCTAGTTGGTTTTGGAGTATTGACGACAAAGTTGGTTGATGGACTAATGCTTTTGTGAGAATTGCAGGATAACGCAGGTAGTGTCCCTCATTGATTCGGTTTACCTACCGGAGATGACCCCTAAAAATGTATGAAGACATTGACGACAATGGTGGTATGTGAAGATATTCACATTGAAGACTATGACATGAGAAGACATTGAGTGAAGACTATGGAGCGCAAAGACTATGTTGTTTCGTTGTTTCCTTTTCTTCTTTGTTGAGTCATAGGAACCACCGTACTGTTAAGTGGGGTCCAAGTGAACAAAGTCAGAGTGACTGAAGTGATGCTCAACCCAAATCCTATGTCTTCGAGCGAAGACAATGAGAGCAAATCTTATCCAGAGCTGGATGAGTCAGCTTTGCTTGTATCCCAAGTAAAGTTGCCGTGTGTGTTTGAAATCTGACCGTTGGAACACGTGTCAGTTCCTTAGTGACCCAGGGTCATTTCAGACATATCAGGTCGGGTTGCCTTGTGGCTATAAATAGCCCACCCCCTACACCATAAATTGGTGACTGCTCAGAGTTAGTTTACGGATTTTGTCGTTTTGAGAGTAACCCACCTTGAAGCCTTTGAGAGAGAAATCCTTGCGAGGACAAAGCCCAAACACCCAGAGTCAAAGAGTGTTAGGCATCACTGAAGTCTTTCTGTCTGAGTGACCTGAAGACTTATTACACTTGAGGACTGTGTATCCTCCAGCCGGTTAGGCGTCGCGTTCTGAGCATCCAAGAGTCATTGTGGATCGCCGGTGAACGAAGTCTATGAAGGTTCGGAAGTCTACCTTGAAGACTTACCACAGTGATTGCGCGAGGACTGTGTGTCCTTAGCTCAAGGGGAATAAGGTGAAGACGCGGTCTTCTGAGTTGAATCTCAGCCTCCCTAACCAGACGTACAGTTGTCACAACAACTGGAACTGGTCCAACAAATCATGTGTCTTCAACAAGTGACTGGTTCTATCCTTTCCCTCCCTTTACTTTGAGTTTGTCTTCGTGAAGTCATTGCCTATTTGTCTTATCTGTTTGACTTCATTGCTTGAGTACTATCGTTGATTGGCTTCATACTATCTTCCATCCTGATCCTTACTACCTAGCTGCTATTAGTCGTTGTACGTTCACATTATTGCATACTTGACTATGGCTTGCTTGTTGTAGTTTATCTTCCGCTGCATATCAATTAGGTTATTTCTATTGCTTGTCTTGGAAACTTCCACGTTTTGAAGACTTTGATAAAAATCGCCTATTCACCCCCCCTTTAGTCGATAACTAGCACTTTCATGATGTGATTGACTTGACTCATTCCGTTAGCTTAGCACTTGATCGTTTAGTATGTTGCTATTGCTTTCTTCATGACTTATACATGTTCCTATGACTATGAGATTATGCAACTCCCATTTACCGGAGGAACACTTTGTGTGCTACCAAACATCACAACGTAACTGGGTGATTATAAAGATGCTCTACAGGTTTCTCCGAAGGTACTTGTTGAGTTGGCGTATTTTGAGATTAGGATTTGTCACTCCGATTGTCGAAAAGGTATCTCTGGGCCCTCTCGGTAATGCACATCACTATAAGCCTTG
The DNA here is from genome assembly GCF_018294505.1 of Triticum aestivum. Taxonomy (NCBI): domain Eukaryota; kingdom Viridiplantae; phylum Streptophyta; class Magnoliopsida; order Poales; family Poaceae; genus Triticum; species Triticum aestivum. The sequence continues at coordinate 574,763,648 of NC_057804.1, read as the reverse complement.
CAAGCAATGTGACTAATAAATTAGTTGCGGGTTGATGCATTACATAACGAGTAAAGAGACTTGCCGGTAACGAGATTGAACTAGGTATTGAGATACCGACGATCGAATCTCGGGCAAGTAACATACCGATGACAAAGGGAACACCGTATGTTGTTATGCAGTTTGACCGATAAAATATCCGTAGAATATGTGGGAGCCAATATGAGCATCCAGGTTCCACTATTGGTTATTGACTGGAGATGTGTCTCAGTCATGTCTACATAGTTCTCGAACCCGTAGGGTCCGCACGCTTAACGTTCAGTGACGATTTATATTATGAGTTATGTGTTTTGATGTACCAAAGGTAGTTCGGAGTCCCGGATGAGATCGGGGACATGACGAGGAGTCTCGAAATGGTCGACACGTAAAGATCTATATATTGGACGACTACATTCGGACATCGGAAAGGTTCCGAGTGATTCGGGTATTTATCGGAGTACCGGAGAGTTACGGGAATTCGCCGGAGAGTATATGGGCCTTATTGGGATTTAGGGGAAAGAGAGAGGGGAGGCTGCGCGCCCCCCAAGGCCTAGTCTGAATTGGACTAGGGGGAGGGGCTGCACCCCCTCCTTCCTTCCCTTCTCTCTTCCCCTTCCTTCTCTCCTACTCCTACTAGGAAAGGAGGAGTCCTACTCCCGGTGGGAGTAGGACTCCACCCTTGGTGCGCCCTCCTCCTTGGCCAGCTGCCTCCCCCTAGCTCCTTTATATACGGGGGCAGGGGGCACCCCAAGACACACAAGTTCATCTGTTGATCTATTCCAGCCGTGTGTGGTACCCCCTCCACCATATTCCACCTCGGTCATATCGTAGCGGTGCTTAGGCAAAGCCCTGCGTCGGTAGCAACATCATCAACCTCACCACGCCGTCGTGCTGACGGAACTCTCCCATTAAGCTCTGCTGGATTGGAGTTCGCGGGACGTCATCGAGCTGAACATGTGATGGTACTTGGATCGGTTGGATCGTGAAGACGTACGACTACATCAACCGCATTGTGCTAATGCTTCCGCTTTCGGTCTACGAGGGTACGTGGACGACACTCTCCCCTCTCATTGCTATGCATCACCATGATCTTGCGTGTGCGTAGGAATTTTTTTGAAATTACTACGTGCCCCAACAATGTGTTCTTGATCCGATCTTGCAAGTTGCAGACACCTATTACGAGTTATGATATGCATACCCCAAGGTGACAATAATTGTGATTCCTTCCGGTGATTACCATAGTTTGAGGAGTTCATGTATTCACTAAGTGCTAATGCTTTGTTCTGGTTCTCTATTAAAAGGAGGCATTAATATCCTTTAGTTTCCATTAGGACCCCGCTGCCATGGGAGGGTAGGACAAAAGATGTCATGCGAGTTCTTTTCCATAAGCACGTATGACTACATACGGAATACATGCCTACACTATATTGATGAATTGGAGCTAGTTCGGTGTCATCCTAGGTTATAACTGTTGCATGATGAATGCCATCTAACATAATTATCTTTCACTAATCCATTGCCTACGAGCTTTCTACATATTGATCTTTGCTATGTTACTTTGCCATTGCGACTGTTACAATTGCTACAAAACTGTTACCGTTACTTTTGCCACCATTACCGTTACTTCCATACTACTTTGCTACTAAAATTTTTGCTACAAATATTAAGTCTTTCAGGTGTGGTTGAATTGACAACTCAGCTGCTAATACTTGGGAATATTATTTGGCTCCCCTTGTGTTGAATCAACAAATTTGGGTTGAATACTCTATCTTCGAAAACTGTTGTGATCCCTATACTTGTGGGTTATCAGAGAGCACATCCACTGCTCAAAATTAGGATTACTGTTGTTTTAGAGTAAAATGTTTCCATGTGGATCGAATCTCTTGACGAATTTGTCTAGTTCTTCATCAATGGTTATGATTTTTGGACATCAAAACCAACGGTCGGATGTTTTGCTTTTTTGAGAATTTTTAGGATTTTAGTCCAATTAATATGGGCCCCTCAAAATTAGGAGTCTCCAATTAGTCAATACAAGATTCCCTCTAAATGTGACTCAACCGTCGCATTGGTGACTCGGCGACAATTGGATCGCCACCACCTCTAGTCTTCATTCTCAACCCTTCCACCCAACCCCTGCTAGATCTTGATGCTCGAAAAACCCAAGCAACAACCATGATTGGCTTCAATTCTCGATTTTAGATAATGGAAATAAAAAGTATTCGGCCTTGACCCTGGTAGGCTACGACCTTCTTATTACGGATCGCGACATGCCTTGGAGATCAAGTCTCTACCTTCATCATCTATGTTTTGGGCTATATGTCTCATGTCAAAGCCATTAAGCTAAGATCCAAACATATGATTGACATTTCTAGGAGGTTTTGTGCCAAACTTGAAGTAAACAAGTCTCCAAATGAATCTAGCATAGCAACAGTCAAATAAGAAGTGATGAATAGATTCTAAGTTACTACATAAACTACATTTTAAATTCCATTCCAAGTTTCATTTAGTTAAATTATCTTTAGTCAACACAACTCTCTTGATTAAATACCACATAAAGATCTGGATTTTTAACAACATTTTTAGTTTCCATAGTGTCTTGTTGTTCACCACATGTTCAACATCAATCACAACTTTGTACATGGAGTTTTTTTGGGGGTGAAAACTTTGGATCTATTCATTTTCAATCATGGCAGTACAACAAACACCAGAAATAACAAAATCTACATCCAGATCCGCAGACCACCTAGTGACGACTACAAAAATTGAAGCGAGCCAAAGGCGCGCCGCCATCATCGCCCATCCCTCGTCGGATCCGGACAAAACTTGTTGTAGTAGATAGTCGAGAAGTCATTATGCTAAGGCCCCATAGGAACAGCGTAGTAGAACATCAATTGTCGCCGATGAAGAGTAGCGTAGATTAGAAGGATCCAAACTGAAAACACATGAACGTAATTGGACTACAACCAGATCCGAGCAAATCCACCACAGATCCACCGGAGACACATCTCCACACTCTCACCGACAATGCTAGACACACTACCGGGACGGGGGCTAGGCGGGGAGAACCTTATTCCATCTTTAGGGAGCAGGACACAAACCCTATCAAAACTCAAAGGAACATCTAAAAACAGAGCCCTCCCGCCGGCAAGGGCTGAGATCCACCATGCGCCCATGGCCCTAAGGCCACCGGAGACGAGGCAGACCGACAACGACACTGGAGAGTCAGAGAAACTCTAAGCTTTGCACATGGAGTTAACTGAGAAGACACCTGATTGTGTCTACAAAATTATTTAATTGCACATGAACAATGCTTGCTGGAAGGTTCCAATGCTCAAAAACGAATCTATAACTCTCATTAAACCAGTTCAAAACTGAGAGTCACCTGGTTTATTCTCCATTTGGGTTGTAGTCTTGTTTTTAATGTATTTCCTCCTAAGTAAACTATACCACATTCCTTCGTGATTTACTAGTTTAATAGCGTTTTACTTATGAGGCACCTATTATGTACTTCAATATTCAGAATACCAAGGTCGCCTATGTCCTTAGGTTGGCATAGAATGTTCAATTTGGCTAACTAGTATTTTTTTCGTGTGGCCTTCACCTTGCCAAAATAACCGAGATCTATAATAATCCATTTTTTCTAGGACTCTCTTTGGGACCTCAAACAAAGATAGTATAAACATTACTAAACTTGTTAAGACAGAGTTGAGAAGAACCAGCCGACCTCTTTTTGGCTCATCTAAAAAATTGTTAAGACAGAGTTGGAGGTCAAAACGATACTCCCTTCTTTCCTGTTTAGAGGGCTCATCTAAAAAATTCAGATTTCCATTATATTAGGCTCACTTCGTGTCCAATTGAGTTAAAGTGCTTTGAGTCTCACGTCATATTTAATTCTTAGAGATTAGAGAGAAGGAATTAGTGGTCATGCATGCATCGAATTCTACATACACCATGCAAGTCCAGTAAGATAGAGAGAGTGATGTTCTTATTGCTTCGGGAGTCGAACATATGGAAAATACTCGTATTTCATTGCATAGTTTTGTATCCACAAAACTCATGGCATCCATCAAAAATCTATGTTAGTCGACGAGATTTCAGATCTAATTCCTCTAAACCGGAGTGGGGAATATATAAGAACCCCTCCTGGGTTCCCAAAACAAAATTAGTAGAGAGAGCAAAAGAGCTGGCAGCCTCTAATAAAAGCTCCACTACACATCAACACAAAGTGGATTATTAGGTGCTCTTCCGTGTGCCACTGGTGCAGGTCAACTGAAAAATGCGGTTGATAGATCAGCAACGATAAATATAAGTATTTTATAGACTCGATAAATATAACCCGGCAAGGAGCTTTCTTAGAAGCAACTGAAAATTTGGGATTTGGTTCCATAGCCTCAGGACATTATCCACATGTAGTCCATCCACCCTTTGAGAATGCTGAAGGGCCATCGGTGCTCCAACTTTCGAAGGACGAGGTGCTTTAAAATAGCTTGCTTAGCTTCAGTGTTATTGAATTTGATGTCAATTGAGTTCTACTCCCTCCCTCCTAAAATAAGTGTCTCAAGCTTAGTACAAATTTTACTAAAGTTAGTACAAAATTGAGACACTTATTTTAGGACGGAGGGAGTATTATTCATCCTAGAAGGAAAGTTGTGATACAGTGAAACAAATAGCTGGTTCTTTTGTTTAAATATTGTTTTGTCGAAACCACCTTTCAGACTCTGATTTTCATTTCAGATCAAGGATCAAACTTATTTCCTCTCACATCTCTCTCAGCCCCAGCTTAGATGGCTTCTTTTTCCACTGGGGTGTATAACAAAGGTGACATATTTTATCAGATCAGGATAGTTATGTTTTCCAGGACTGCCGGTGTATTTTTTGTAAATTGAGCTCATCTTTTACAGGATGAAGTTCGCAGTCTGGCTGTTCAGATGAACCTTCCTAACCAAGCTAGAAAGGATTCCCAGGGGATATGTTTTCATGGAAAGGTCATTGCTTTAGCATAGTTGTTAATAATGCACATGTTTTGTGCAAAATATAGTTCTGTCCTTTCTCCTTGTTTTTTCTTATTTTAAGCTTAAAAAGTCTCTCTTTCTAGGTCAAATTTAGAGAATTTGTTCAAAGACATATAGGAGAAATGGAGGGTATACTTCTTGAGGCTGAAACTGGAGATTACCTAGGGACACACCGTGGGTTTTGGTTCTATACGATTGGTCAGCGACAAGGTTTGCGACTTTCTGGAGGACCTTGGTACGCACTGTTGATAATACACTAAAAGCAGCTAATTAAAATGTATATTGCCTGAAGTATTATGCAATTCAAGAAAGATCTGCCCTCATGTAGCACATATCTCTTTATCCATAGATTCATCAAATGACTTGTTCCTTACGCAGGTATGTTGTGGAGAAAGATGTGCAAAATAATGTGGTTTTTGTATCAAGGAATTACTATTCACTGGATAAGAGGAGGCGGACATTTCGTGTTGGATCACTAAACTGGTTTAGTGATTCTGGGCCATCAGACAATGAACGCCTTAAATGCAAGGTACCATAGTTACACAATTAGGTCTTGTGGCAGCATAGCATATTTGAATTGAAGTTCTTACCATCTGCAAGGGTTAAATGGTGTTAGTTACTCCCTCCGTAAATTAATATAAGAGCATTTAGATCACCACTTAGTGATCTGAACGCTCTTATATTAGTTTACAGAGGAAGTACAAAATATATGTATATGTGTCCTCGTAAGGGAAAAAAATCTATAATCACCACCCCAATCAAACACACAACCCCCAAAGCAATCATCAGCAGTCCGTTTTTCCCCCTGTCAAAACATGTGCATGGTACCAGCTGTATGCTTGGACTCGTTTAGGTGCTGGGTTAGGAGAGAGTGGTTCATAAATCCTATTGATCCTCGAATACTGTTAAGCAATTCTGAAACCTATCAGTTCTACCTTGACGTACGGTCGTTAATTTTTAATTTGGGTTTATAGGAAAATACGGCGGCAGCTTCCAACTCACTGTTGCCTGATCCATCTTCGTTTTAACTTTTATACACTATTTGTTTAGTATTCAGATCAACCGTGGATCTGCTTTTATCATGTGCTGCATTTTATTCCGTCAGTTAGAGCATCTCTAGCATACCTCGTATAATGCCGACCCGCAAAATACGTTTACAGTTTATGAAAAACAGCTTTGCTGGCGCGGGCGGCGGCAGAGTCAGACCCCGCAAAATTGTTGTTGCCGCAGCTCCTCCCCTCACTGCACTCCTCTCCTTGGCGCTCACAGAGAAGTTTTCCCGGCGCTCAGCACTTTTCTTTCCCCGAGCACAAACTCCGGCTCCACGAACCACAGGAACTCACAGCACTGCACGCGGCTACATTTTGCTCTGGCCCCTCCACTGCTCTACACAACACAGGCTCTTGAAATAGCCTCACGCACGCACACAGCCGGGGCAACAAACCTGGCCTGGTTTTGTGCCACTAACCCACGCACCCACTAACCAACTGTGCATGCACACGCACATGCACACAACTAGCCAACTAACTCAACCGGCCACACATGACCCGGGCGTGGATGTAAGCTGAACGAACCAAAGATCAGAATTAATGAGTATAAGGTGCAACACGAGTGTGACGACATGTTAAAATAAAAAGACATGAGTTTGTGTTGGGTCTTAAGCAATGCTTATTGGATTAGTGACATACGGTTTTTTTCTCCCGTTGCAACGCACGGACATGTTTGCTAGTTATACTAACAAACTCCTCCTAATTCTGAACTTGCCGTGGATTTGTTCCTCGGACTGATTCCACCCGCCGTTTTAATGTGCCGCCCGTTCGTCGTTGCCGGAGTTGACGTTGCTGCTCCCATCGTCGTCGTCGTCACGACCGCGGACTCGACCTGGCGCACTGACGCCGGTCGCCACCGCCACGGACTCGACCTGGCGCGCTGACGCCGGTCGCCACCGCCACGGACTCGACCTGGCGCACTGACGCCGGTCACCATCGTGCTCCGTCACGACTCCGGCGACATACGCCGAGCTCCTTCGCCGCCGGCAACACACGCCTGGTGTCCCACGGTGAGAGAGAGAGAAAGGTGCAGCGAGAGAGAGAGAGGTGCGCCAACAATTGGTATACAGAGCTTCGATTCGGGCGATCACCGGCGACCATGGCGCTCGTCCCTCATGGCGGAGGTGCGGGCGGATCGGCGTCGATGGCGATGCCGATGCTCACGGTGGACAACTACACCGTCTGGGCGATCAAGGCACAGGCCATCGTCGACGTGCACACCGTGTGGGAGGCGGTGGCGCCGGGCGATGCGGCGGTGAACACGCGGAAGGACAAGACGGCGCGCGCGTTGCTGCTCGGAGCGCTGCCGGAGGACGTGTTGCTGCAGGTGTGGACGAAGCTCACCGCCAGGGAGGTATGGGACTCCTTGAAGGTGAGGTTCGTCGGCGATGATCGGGTCCGCGCGGCGAGGCTGGCGACGCTGCGCGGCGAATTCGACCGCCTGAAGATGGCGGATGGCGAGGAGCTCGACGTGTATGATGGGAGGCTCGCGGCAATGGCGGCGAGGTACACCAACCTCGGGGAGACGCTGGGCGACGAGGCGCTCGTCGAGAAGCTGCTGGATACGGTGCCGGATCGGCTCTTCCCCGTCGTCGCCGGCATCGAGAAGTTCCACGCCGTGACGACGATGGCGTTCGACGAGGCACTCGGGCGGCTGCACACGTTCGACGAGCGGGTTCGGCGCCGTGGACAAGACGTCGGCGAGCGCGGGTGTGAGCAGCTGCTCATGACGGTGGCACAGCGAGCAGCGCGGGAGCGTCGACACGGCGGTGCTCGGGACGACGACGACGGCAAGAGCGTGGCATCGAGCAGCGGCGGGAACCGGCGCGGGCGCTGCTACAAGTGTGGCGAGCGTGGCCACTTCAAGAGGGGCTGCCCCAAGCTGCGGAAGGAGACGGCGAAGGAGCACGCGCTGATGGCGGACGCCGGCGTTGAAGACGGAGGACTCCTTTGAGCCACGGCTTAGGGGGGGGGGGTGAATGTTAGATGAATAAGGCGCGGCGGCTCGTGCGCGCGCGTGTGTGTGTGATCGCATCTGTGTGTGCGCATGTGATCGGGTCGTTTAGACGGAGGCGTGGGGGTGTTGCTGCGCCGGGCGCTGGACTAGGTCACGACCCGTTGGCGTGCGTGCGTGGCGGGCGTGGGAGCTGGGAGCGCGGGGCGTGCGTGAAGTGGGCAGCAGGGCAACTGCAGGAGCGGTCGTGGCCGTTGGGCATGCATGTATAAGTCCCGTTCTCCTCATGTTGTAGTCAGCAGCTGAGTACATGCTCAGGAAAGAAAAGGACGCCGTTCGAGCGGCGGGTGGCGTACGTGCGTCAGGAAAATACTTGTGTCTCTGTCCTTCTTCCTTCCCCTTCCTTCTTCTTCCTTTGGTGATCTAGTTCAGAGAGAGAGAGAAAGGTGCAGCGAGAGAGAGAGAGAGGTGCGCCAACAATTGGTGTACAGAGCTTCGGTTCGGGCGATCACCGACGACCATAGCGCTCATCCCTCATGGAGGAGGTGCGGGCGGATCGGCGTCAATGGCGATGCCGATGCTCATGGTGGACAACTACACCGTCCGGGCAATCAAGGCGCAGGCCATCCTCGACGTGCACACTGTGTGGGAGGCAGTGGCGTCGGGCGATGCGGCGGTGAACGCGTGGAAGGACAAGACGACGCGCGCGTTGCTGCTCGGAGCACTGCGGGAGGACGTGTTGCTGCAGGTGTCGACGAAGCTCACCGCCAGGGAGGTATGGGACTCCTTGAAGGTGAGGTTCGTCGGCGCCGATCAGGTCCGCCCGGCGAGGCTGGCGACGCTGCGTGGCAAATTTGACCGCCTGAACATGGCGGACGACGAGGAGCTCGACGTGTACGGCATGAGGCTCGCGGCGATGGCGGCAAGGTATGCCAACCTCGGGGAGACGCTGGGCGACGCGGCGTTCGTCAAGAAGCTGCTGGATACAGTGCCGGATCGGCTCTTCCCCGTCGCCGCCGGCATCGAGCAGTTCCACAACGTGATGACGATGGCGTTCGATGAGGCGATCGGGCGGCTGCGCGCGTTCGACGAGCGGGTTCGGCGCCGTGGACAAGACGGCGACGAGCGCGGGTGTGAGCAGCTTCTCATGACGGAGACACAGTGGGCAGCGCGGGAGCGTCGACACGGCGGTGCTCGGGACGATGACAACGGCAAGAGCGTGGCATCGAGTAGCGGTGGGAACCGGCGCGAGTGCTGCTACAAGTGTGGCGAGCGTGGCCACTTCAAGAGGGACTGCCCCAAGCTGTCGAGGGAGCCGGCGACGGAACGCGTGCTGATGGCGGACGCCAGCATTGAAGACGGCGGACTCCTCTGAGCCACAACTTAGGGGTGAATGTTAGACGAATAAGCCACGGCGGCCGGAGCGCGTCGTGCGTGCATGTGTGTGTGTGATCGCATGTGTGTGTGCGCATGTGATCGGGTCGTTTAGACGGAGGCGCGGGGGTGTTGCCGCGCCTGGCGCTGGACCAAGTCACGACCCGTTGGCATGCGTGCACGGCGGGCGTGTTAGCTGGGAGCGCGGGGCGTGCGCAAAGTGGGCAGCAGGGCAGCTGCGGGAGCGGTCGTGACCGTTGGGCATGCATGTATAAGTCCCGTTCTCCTCGTGATGTAGCCTATGAATACAAAGAAAAGATTGGGGGTGTTCATGCGCCGGCCGGGGAAAATATTCTTGTGTCCTGTGTCCATCTTCTTCTTCCACCTCCGTCCACGAGCGAGGGAGAAGGCCACGGCAACAACAAATGGACCCGTAAAGAAAATATCACAGAAGTTTTGGAAATATGCCCTAGAGGCAATAATAAAATGGTTATTATTATATTTCCTTGTTCATGATAATTGTCTATTGTTCAATGCTATAATTGTATTGACCGGAAACCATAATACATGTGTGAATACATAGGCCACAATATGTCCCTAGTGAGCCTCTAGTTGACTAGCTCGTTGATCAACAGATGGTAATGGTTTCCTGACTATGGACATTGGATGTCATTGATAACGGGATCACATCATTAGAAGAATGATATGATGGACAAGACCCAATCCTAAGCATAACACAGGATCGTGTAGTTCATTTGCTCAAGCTTTTCTAATGTCAAGTATCATTTCCTTAGACCATGAGATTTTGTAACTCCCGGATATCGTAGGAGTGCTTTGGGTGTGTCAGACGTCACAACGTAACTGGATGACTATAAAGGTGCACTACAGGTATCTCCAAAAGTGTCTGTTGGGTTGGCACGAATCGAGACTGGAATTTGTCACTTCGTATGACGGAGAGGTATCTCTGGGCCCACTCGGTAATGCATCATCATAATGAGCTCAATGTGACTAAGTAGTTGGTCACGAGATCATGCATGACGCAACGAGTAAAGTGACTTGCCAGTAACGAGATTCAACGAGGTATTGGGATACCGACGATCGAATCTCGGGAAAGTAACATACCGATTGACAAAGGGAATTGTATACGGGATTGCTTGAATCCTTGACATCGCGGTTCATCCGATGAGATCATCGTGGAACATGTGGGAGCCAAATGGGTATCCAGATCCCGTTGTTAGTTATTGGCCGAAGAGCTGTCTCGGTCATGTCTGCATGATTCCCGAACCCGTAGGGTCTACACACTTAAGGTTCGATGACGCTAGGGTTATAGGGAAGATTTGTATGTGATTACCGAATGTTGTTCAGAGTCCCGGATGAGATCCCGGACGTCATGAGGAGTTACGGAATGGTCTGGAGGTGAAGATTTATATATGGGAAGTCATCATACGGTCACCGGAAATATTTGGGGGTTTACCGGTATTGTACCGGGACCACGGGGGTCCACCGGGAGGGTCCACCTGCCCCAGAGGGCCTAATGGGATGTATGTGGAAGGGAACCAGCCCCTAAGTGGGCTGGGCGCCAACCCCCCCTAGGGCCCATGCACCTAGGGTTGGAGGGGCCTAAGGGGAGCGCCCCCTTGCTTGGGGGGCAAGCCCCCTCCCCCTTGGCCGCCGCCTCCCCTCTAGATCTCATCTAGAGGGGCCGGCCCCCTTCCCCTTCTCCCTATAAATAGAGGGTGGAGGAAGGGCAGCCGCACCACATCCAAGGCGCAGCCCTCCCCCTCCCCAACACCTCTCCTCCTCCATGTGAGCTTGGCGAAGCCCTGCCGGAGAACTGCTACTCCACCACCACCACGCCGTCGTGCTGCTGTTGGAGCTCTCTTCCTCAACCTATCCCTCCTCCTTGCTGGATCAAGGCGCGGGAGACGTCACCGGGCTGCACGTGTGCTGAACGTGGAGGTGCCGTTGTTCGGCGTTTAGATCGGAGTCCACCGCGATCTGAATCCCTACGAGTACGACTCCTTCATCCGTGTTCTTGCAACGCTTCCGTTTCGCGATCTTCAAGGGTATGAAGATGCACTCCCCTCTCTCTCTCTCGTTTCTAGTCTCTCCATAGATTGATCTTGGTGATGTGTAGAATTTTTTTAATTTCTGCAACAATCCCCAACAGTGGCATCATGAGCTAGGTCTATGCGTAGTTACTATGCACGAGTAGAACACACGTTGTTGTGGGCATCGATTTTGTCAATTTACTTGCCACTACTAATCTTATCTTGATCCGGCGGCATCGTGGGATGAAGCGGCCCGGACCGACCTTACACGTACGCTTACGTGAGACAGGTTCCACCGACTGACATTTACTAGTTGCATAAGATGGCTATTGGGTGTCTGTCTCTCCCACTTTAGTCGGATCAGATTCGATGAAAATGGTCCTTATGAAGGGTAAATAGCAATTGGCATATCACGTTGTGGTTTTGGCGTAGGTAAGAAACGTTCTTGCTAAAAACCTATAGCATCCACATCAAAAAAACTTGCAACAACAATTAGAGGACGTCTAACTTGTTTTTGCAGCATATGTCGTGTGATGTGATATGGCCAAAAGGATGTGATGAATGAAATATATGTGATGTATGAGATTGATCATGTTCTTGTAATAAGAATCGCGACTTGCATGTCGATGAGTATGACAACCGGCAGGAGCCATAGGAGTTCTCTTAATTTATTGTATGACATGCGTGTCAGTGAATAACGCCATGTAAGTACTTTACTTTATTGCTAAACCGTTAGCCATAGTAGTAGAAGTAATAGTTGGCGAGACAACTTCATGGAGACACAATGATGGAGATCATGGTGTCATGCCGGTGACGATGATATTGGCCATATCTTGTCACTATTTGATTGCATGAGATGTTTATCATGTTTTTGCATCTTATTTGCTTAGAACGACGGTAGCATAAATAAGATGATCCCTCATAAAATTTCAAGAAAGTGTTTCCCCTAACTGTGCACCGTTGCGAAGGTTCGTTGTTTTGAAGCACCACGTGATGATCGGGTGTGATAGATTTTAACGTTCACATACAATGGGTGTAAGCCAGATTTAGACATGCAAAACACTTAGGTTGACTTGACGAGCCTAGCATGTATAGACATGGCCTCGGAACACAAGAGACCGAAAGGTCGAACATGAGTCGTATAGCAAATACGATCAACATGAAGATGTTCACCAATGATGACTAGTCTGTCTCACGTGATGATCGGACACGGCCTAGTTAACTCGTATCATGTATCACTTAGATGACTAGAGGGATGTCTATCTGAGTGGGAGTTCATTAAATAATTTGATTAGATGAACTTAATTATCATGAACTTAGTCTAAAATCTTTGCAATATGTCTTATAAATCAAATGGCTCACACTAATGTTGCCCTCAACTTCAACGCGTTCCTAGAGAAAACCAAGCTGAAAGACGATGGCAGCAACTATACGGACTGGGTCCGGAACTTGAGGATCATCCTCATAGCTGCCAAAAGAGCATATATCCTAGATGCACCACTAGGTGAAGCACCCGTTTTCCCAGCAACTCAAGAGGTTATGAACGCCTGGCAGTCACGTAGTGATGATTACTCCATGGTTCAGTGTGGCATGCTTTACAGCTTAGAGTCGGGGCTCCAAAAGCGTTTTGAGCAGCACGGAGCATATGAGATGTTCCAAGAGCTGAAAATGGTTTTCCAAGCTCATGCCCGGGTCGAGAGATATGAAGTCTCCGACAAGTTCTACAGTTGTAAGATGGAGGAGAATGGTTCTGTCAGTGAGCACATACTCAAAATGTCTGGGTTGCACAACCGCTTGTCTCAGCTGGGAGTTATTCTCCCGAATGACGCGGTCATTGACAGAATCCTCGAGTCGCTCCCACCTAGCTACAAGAGCTTTGTGATGAATTAAAATATGCAGGGGATGGTGAAAACCATTCGTGGGGTACTTTCAATACTGAAATCAGCGGAGGTGGAGATCAAAAATGAACGTCAAGTGTTGATGGTCAATAAAACCACTAGTTTCAAGAAAAGCAAGGATAAGAAGAACTTCAAGAAGGACGGCAAGGGAGTTGCCGCGCCCGGTAAGCCAGTTGCCGGGAAGAAGCCAAAGCATGGACCCAAACCTGAGACTGAGTGCTTTTATTGCAAGGGAAACAGTCACTGGAAGCGGAACCGCCCCAAGTACTTAGCGGACAAGAAGGCCGGCAACACCAAAGGTATATGTGATATATATGTTATTGATGTGTGCCTTACCAGTACTCGTAGTAGCTCCTGGGTATTTGATATCGGTGCGGTTGCTCATATTTGTAACTCAAAACAGGAGCTGCGGAATAAGCGGAGACTGGCGAAGGATGAGGTGACGATGCGCGTCGAGAATGGTTCCAAGGTCGATGTGATCGCCGTCGGCATGCTGCCTCTACATTTACCTACGAGATTAGTTTTAAACCTCAATAATTGTCATTTAGTGCCAGCTTTGAGCATGAACATTGTATCCGGATCTCGTTTAATGCGAGATGGCTACTCATTTAAATCCGAGAATAATGGTTGTTCTATTTATATGAGAGATATGTTTTATGGTCATGCCCCGCTGGTCAATGGTTTATTCTTAATGAATCTCGAACGTGATGTTACACATATTCATAGTGTGAATACCAAAAGATGTAAGGTTGATAATGATAGTTCCACATACTTGTGGCACTGCCGCCTTGGTCACATTGGTGCCAAACGCATGAAGAAGCTCCATGCAGATGGACTTTTGGAGTCTCTTGATTACGAATCATTTGACACGTGCGAACCATGCCTCATGGGCAAAATGACCAAGACACCGTTCTCCGGAACAATGGAGCGAGCAACCAACTTATTGGAAATCATACATACTGATGTGTGCAGTCCAATGAGCGTTAAGGCTCGTGGTGGCTATCGTTATGTTCTCACCCTCACTGATGACTTAAGTAGATATGGGTATGTCTACTTGATGAAACACAAGTCTGAGACCTTTGAAAAGTTCAAGGAATTTCAGAGTGAGGTAGAGAATCAACATGACAGAAAAAATAATCTTACGATCAGATCATGGGGGAGTATATTTGAGTCACGAGTTTGGGACGCACTTAAGGAAATGTGGAATTGTTTCACAACTCAGGCCGCCTGGAACACCTCAGCTTAACGGTGTGTCCGAACATTGTAATCGCACTCTATTGGATATGGTGCGATCGATGATGTCTCTTACCGATTTATCGCTATCATTTTGGGGATACACTTTAGAGACATCTACATTCACTTTAAATAGGGCACCGTCTAAATCCATTGAGACGACACCGTATGAATCATGGTTTGGAAAGAAACCTAAGCTGTCATTTCTAAAAGTTTGGGGATGCGATGCTTATGTCAAGAAACTTCAACCTGAAAAGCTCGAACCCAAGTCGAAAAAATGCATCTTCATAGGGTACCCTAAGGAAACCATTGGGTATACCTTCTACCTTAGATCCGAAGGCAAGATCTTTGTTGCCAAGAACGGGTCCTTTCTGGAGAAAGAGTTTCTCTCGAAAGAAGTAAGTGGAAGGAAAGTAGAACTTGATGAAGTACTACCTCTTGAACCGGAAAGTAGCGCAGCTCAGGAAGATGTTTCTGTGGTGCCTGCACCGACTATAGAGGAAGTTAATGATGATCAAGGTACTTCAGATCAAGTTGCTACTGAACTTCGTAGGTCCACAAGGACACGTTCCACGCCAGAATGGTATGGAAACCCTGTCCTAAAAATCATGTTGTTAGACAACGGTGAACCTTCGAACTATGAAGAAGCGATGGCGGGCCTAGATTCCAACAAATGGCTTGAAGCCATGCAATCCGAGATAGGATCCATGTATGAAAACAAAGTATGGACTTTGACAGACTTGCCCGATGATTGGCGAGCGATAGAAAATAAATGGATCTTTAAGAAGAAGATGGACGCGGATGATAATGTTACCATCTATAAAGCTCGACTTGTCGCTAAGGGGTACCTACAAGTTCAAGGGGTTGACTACAATGAGACCTTCTCACCCGTAGCGAAGCTGAAATCCGTCCGAATCATGTTAGCAATTGCCGCATTCTATGATTATGAGATATGGCAAATGGAAGTCAAAACGGCATTCCTTAACGGCTTTCTTAAGGAAGAATTGTATATGATGCAGCCGGAAGGTTTTGTCAATCCTAAGAATGCTAACAAGGTATGCAAGCTCCAGCGCTCCATCTATCGACTGGTGCAAGCATCTCGGAGTTGGAACATTCGCTTTGATGAAATGATCAAAGCGTTTGGGTTTATGCGGACTTATGGAGAAGCCTGTGTTTACAAGAAAGTGAGTGGGAGCTCTGTAGCATTTCTCATATTATATGCAGATGACATACTATTGATGGGAAATGATATAGAACTTTTGGACAGCATAAAGGCCTACTTGAATCAGTGTTTTTCACTGAAGGACCTTGGAGAAGCTGCTTACATATTAGGCATCCAGATCTATAGAGATAGATCGAGACGCCCCATAGGTCTTTCACAAAGCACATACCTTGATAAGATATTGAAGAAGTTCAATATGGATCAGTCCAAGAAGGGGTTCTTGCCTGTATTGCAAGGTGTAAAATTAAGCTCGGCTCAATGCCCGACCACGGCAGAAGATAGAGAAAAGATGAGTGTCATCCTCTATGCCTCGTCCATAGGGTCTATTATGTATGCCATGCTGTGTACCAGACCTGATGTAAACCTTGCCGTAAGTTTGGTAGCAAGGTACCAAAGTAATCCCGGCATGGAACACTGGACAGCGGTCAAGAATATCCTGAAGTACCTGAAAAAGACTAAGGACATGTTTCTCGTTTATGGAGGTGACGAAGAGCTTGTCATAAAGGGTTACGTCGATGCTAGCTTCGACATAAATCTGGATGACTCCAAGTCACAAACCGGATACGTGTATATTTTGAATGGTGGGGTAGTAAGCTGGTGCAGTAGCAAGCAAAGCGTCATGGCGGGATCTACATATGAAGCAGAGTACATGGCAGCCTCGGAGGTAGCGCATGAAATAATCTGGATGAAGGAGTTCATTACAGACCTACGAGTTATTCCCAATGCGTCGGGCTCGATGACTCTCTTTTGTGATAACACTGGAGCTGTTGCCCTTGCCAAGGAGCCCAGGTTTCACAAGAAGACCAGGCACATCAAGCGTCACTTCAACTCCATTCGTAAAAATATTCAGGATGGATACATAGATATTTGTAAAGTGCATACGGATCTGAATGTCGCAGATCCGTTGACTAAACCTCTTCCGCGAGCAAAACATGATCAACACCAGAACTCTATGGGTGTTCGATTCATCACAGTGTAACTAGATTATTGACTCTAGTGCAAGTGGGAGACTGTTGGAAATATGCCCTAGAGGCAATAATAAAATGGTTATTATTATATTTCCTTGTTCATGATAATTTTCTATTGTTCATGCTATAATTGTATTGACCGAAAACCGTAATACATGTGTGAATACATAGACCACAATATGTCCCTGGTGAGCCTCTAGTTGACTAGCTCGTTGATCAACAGATGGTCATGGTTTCCTGACTATGGACATTGGATGTCATTGATAACGGGATCACATCATTAGGAGAATGATGTGATGGATAAGACCCAATCCTAAGCATAGCACAAGATTGTGTAGTTCATTTACTAAAGCTTTTCTAATGTCAAGTATCATTTCCTTGGACCATGAGATTGTGTAACTCCTGGATACCATAGGAGTGCTTTGGGTGTATCAAACGTCACAACGTAACTGGGTGACTATAAAGGTGCACTACAGGTATCTCTGAAAGTGTCTGTTGGGTTGGCACGAATCGAGACTGGGATTTGTCACTCCGTATGACGGAGAGGTATCTCTGGGCCCACTCGGTAATGCATCATCATAATGAGCTCAATGTGACTAAGTAGTTGGTCACGGGATCATGCATTACGCAACGAGTAAAGTGACTTGCCGGTATTGAGATTGAACGAGGTATTGAGATACCGACGATCTCGGGCAAGTAACGTACCGATTGACAAAGGGAATTGTATACGGGATTGCTTGAATCCTCGACATCGTGGTTCATCCGATGAGATCATCGTGGAACATGTGGGAGCCAACATGAGTATCCATATCCCGCTGTTGGTTATTGGTCGGAGAGCTGTCTCGGTCATGTCTGCATGATTCCCGAACCCGTAGGGTCTACACACTTAAGGTTCGATGATGCTAGGGTTATAGGGAAGATTTGTATGTGATTACCGAATGTTGTTCGGAGTCCCGGATGAGATCCCGGACGTCACGAGGAGTTCCGGAATGGTCCGGAGGTGAAGATTTATATATGGGAAGTCATCATACGATCAACGGAAATATTCGGGGGTTTACCGGTATTGTACCGGGACCACTAGAGGGGTTCTGGGGGTCCAGCGGGAGGGTCCACCTGCCCCGGAGGGCCTAATGGGCTGTACGTGGAAGGCAACCAGCCCCTAAGTGGGCTGGGCGCCAACCCCCCTAGGGCCTATGCGCCTAGGGTTGGGGGGGGGGGAACCCTAAGGGGGGTGCCCCCCTTGCTTGGGGGGGGGGGGGCAAGCCCCCTCCCCCTTGGCTGCCCCCCTCTAGATCTCATCTAGAGGGGCCGGCCCCCTTCCCCCTTCTTCCTATAAATAGAGGGGTGGAGGGAGGCTAGCCGCACCACATCCAAGGCGCAGCCCTTCCCCTCCACAACGCCTCTCCTCCTCCGTGCGAGCTTGGCGAAGCCCTGTCGGAGAACTGCTACTCCACCACCACCACGCGGTCGTGCTGCTACTGGAGCTCTCTTCCTCAACCTCTCCCTCCTCTTTGCTGGATCAAGGCGCGGGAGACATCACCGGGCTGCACGTGCGTTGAACGCGGAGGTGCCGTTGTTCGGCGCTTAGATCGGAATCCACCGCGATCTGAATCGCTACGGGTACGACTCCTTCATCCGCGTTCTTGCAACGCTTCCGTTTCGCGATCTTCAAGGGTATGAAGATGCACTCCCCCCTCTCTTGTTGCTAGTCTCTCCATAGATTGATCTTGGTGATGCGTAGAAAATTTTTAATTTCTACAAACTATCCCCAACAAGAAGATGCTCTTTTACGGGTCAGTTGAGTGGGGTCTGCTAGGGCGCCGCCGTGTTGACCCGCAAACTGAAAACCCCTGATAAAGCGAATTTGACAGCGATTCCGACAAATAAGTTCAAATTCAAACAATAAAACATAGTTCGCGCGCAAATAAAAGCATAGTTTTGTAGGACAAACGCAAAAGGGCTTCATGCAAAAGCGACGACCACGTTCGTCATCATCTCGGTCGCTTTTCATCCGTCGTCATGATCTTCACTCCGCACCACCTCCATCGAGCTCATCGCTGCCCCCGAATCCATCACTGACACTTGTTCCAACTCCGGCAGTGAAATCATCGGTGGGCGCACTGAATGCATCGGCGACATTGGTTCCAAATCCCGATGAGAATACATCACCGGCACTATTACATGCACCGGCCGAAGCAAGCATCCTCCTCTTCAAGATGTCTCTCCTTGCCATATCATGCCATTCTTTGGTGATGTCGTCCATTTCATTGCGGTTCAATGTCATGATCCTATTCTCTTCGGCAAGAAGCTTGGACAAGGCTTTGTTCTCAGCGGCACGTGCTCTTCTCCCCTCAATTGCCGCCTTGCGCAACCCCTCATCCTTCAGCAATTGCCACTTCTCTTGCTTCTCTCGTGCCTTCTTCTCGGCCAACTCTTTCTTTGTCTTCAATGTCTTCGCTAACATCAACTCATTTGATTGCACCATGACATCTATCTTGTCCCGCAAGCTCGATGCTTCGTGTTCCCTCTTGATCTTCTCCTTTGTCTTCTTGTCACCATCGGGCTTGTTCAAGTTTCTTGGGCCATCATCATCTTCATCTTCATTCATGTCTATAAGTGAGCCTCTCTTCGGTGGGGATTCTTTGTCAGTCAACTTTCACTTGTCGCACTCATTGAGCATATCCCAACAGTGCTCTAGTTTAATAAATTTGCCTTCAGAAGCTTCCATGTCTTTGTATCTTTGTTGGGCAATTTTGTCCTACACAATTAAAACAAAGTCAAATGATGCCATCACTTCATATGATACAAATGATTTGCACAACTTGGGACGTGAAAACGAACTCACATAGTCAGATTCCACGGTTTCACTTGGAGGTGCATTGCGAACTTGTTCCAAGCAAGAAGCCCAACGGCCAGAAATCGGCTTGATCACGTCCCAACGACCATGGAGTGACCGAAAGGTCCATGATGTTCTATTGGGATGCTTCGCCATCATGCGGGAGTATTGATCTTCGATTCTTTGCCAATACCTCTTGGAGATTTGAGATGTACCCGTGCAAGCATCAAGAGACACCGCACTCCAAGCCTTGATCAAGATTTGATCTTCCAAGATCGTGTAGTCCTACGATCTGACGCTTTTTTTTGCTTGCGCTTGCTCATAAACCCCCTCATCTACCTCCTCCACTTCATCTTCACCACCGTGATCATCCACGCCACCCTCCATTTCATTGTAATGGAAATCAGCGAATGGGGCTTGATCAATGTCCAATAAGTTCACGAACTCAGTAGTGGCATTGTTCGAACCACCGCTACATTGAGTGACATCAAGTTACGAGATACAACAATGGCGAAAAGCGAAGCAAGAACAAGGGATCGAAGATGCATACTTTCCGGCCATTTCATCAAACACCTCTCCTGCGATGGAAGCAGCACCGTTGAACGGCAATGTCGGGAACATCTTGTCGGGGCGGAGGGAGTGACGAAGGCGCCGGCCTTTTCGTTGGAACCTTCTTGCGCTTCACGCCCGAAACCTTGCCCACCTTCTTCGCCGGCGGCCGGGCAAATCGTGCAGTGGCCGCGGCGCCTGGCGCGCGTGCCTTTCCGGTGGGGCCAGCCGGATTGCCGCCATGCACGACAACTTTGCCCTGCCGCTTGCGGGCAGACGCGGTGGTGCCTTGGGCGACGGCGGGGGCGACATGACCGGCGACGAGATCCGCAGAAGGGGATTGCGCCTGCCCGACCTCCATTGTGATGGCGGACGGCTGGGAGGTTTCCATGGCGGCGAAGAATGGCCGCGGAAGATGGACCGGAGCGGGCCGTGGCGGGGCAATGGCGGCCGAGGAGGGGGGGGGCGGTCGCGTGGAAATTTCCCTCGCGCCAAATCTCGCTGCGGATAGGGGGCGAGCTGTGGTCGGCCTCCCACCCCGTGAATCTAAAGGTTGAGGGCGAATTTTTGCGCGCCCCGCAAAAAGTTTTACGAGTCGGACGCGTTTGCGGGGTCTGCTTGGGCAGACTTTTCCGCGCCGACCCATAGTTTGACGGTTATTTTGCGGATCGCGCGTTATACAGGGTCCGCTAGAGATGCTCTTAGTTAATATCCATGCTACTGTCAATACCAGGTACGGCATAGTCCTGATTTCCATGATTGCACCGTGGCAAAAGAGCAAACCGAAGAGAACGGAGACGTTTTGGCGGTTCTCTGTCCAAAGTCGACCAGGGTTTAGCAGTTAGCCAGTTTGTAGCGTTCTATCGTGACAGTGCGTGCCTGGCATCAGGCATAATCCTGGATTCCTATGGCGAAATGAGCTTCCCTGTGTGTGCAAAGGCGCTGGAAACCGCTAGGATGGAGGATAAGTCCAAGCTGGGGAAGCCCATAAGGATCATGAACTTGGAGCATCTGGCGAAGCCAGATCCGGAGCCGGCCAAGGTCGCTTGACAGACATCACCAGGTTCTTGTATCCTTCTCTTCACTACTTACTTCTGTGATCATGTGAAGATATACCATCATCGTAAGTTCCAGAAATCGGGGAAGTTCCAGAAACCATCATCGTTATGCTGCTCCAGTCTGTTGGTGCAAACTCTAAACCCTAGCTCGCCCTAGCTCCTCCCTCTCTCTCTCACTCTGTGTGTGTGTGTGTGTGTGTGACACGAACCGAGGAGGAAGAAGGAAGAAGAAGAAGAAGACGCGGTGGACAGGAGATTTTCAGGCGCATGAACGCCACAGCCGCACGAACGGCCACTCCACTCAAGCACGAACTCGAGCACCCCACCTCACCATTACAACGATCACCGCGCGGGCTTTATACCCGGAGCCAGTGACCGGGCACGCACCCACGCTCCCTCCCCCCTCGCGCCCGCGATCCGCCAGCCTCGCTCGTGCCCATGACGCGCTCCGACACGCGCGGCTCACGGCGGGCTTCCAATAGATCACGCGCGAGCACCCCACACGTCTCGCCAACGGCTGTCCCCTACACACACGCACACAGTGTACGAGTCCACGGACATGCCCGTGCACTCCACACACACGCACACACTCGACCCGCCGTGAACCAGACGCGTCCGACCCGTCCAGCGCGCGCCCATACACGCACTGGTCGCGTCCGACACGGCGCCGCGGCTTATTAGCCCAACACTGTCAGGAGCCCCATCCAGGTGGTTCTTGAAAAGGTGGCATCCATTGGCGACTTTGCGTTTGGGAGAAGAAATGCTTTGCCACCGGATAAAAGTGGTGGTGGAGCATCAAGAGCTGACCTGGCTTGACATAGTTGCTGGGTCTAAGCAGGAAAGGCAAGCGGGCGAATGGATAGGCATGTTGTTCCCTCTTGAGCCAAAAGAAAAAAGTCCAAAATAAACCTTAAAGTTATACATGAAAGCTAAACCAAACCCCGAACTCTCAATCCCAGAATTGGCACTCTGAACTCTCTAATCCCGGTCCATTTTAAACATTGAGAGGGCTTCACGGGTATTTCTTGAATTCGGCCGGCCCAGTAGCACAGCCGCTCACACGCTCACACTAATTTGTTTTCTCATAGTTTTTTCTTTTATGTTTTCTTTTTATTTTTAATTTTTACACATGTCTAATTTTTCTCAGTACCCATATACATTTTAATGCACACATTAAATATTTGATAAACTTTTCATATTTTCAAATAAATTATGGACATTTTTAAATTAAATGTATTCAAAACTATTTTGAATACATGGTATTATTTTCCAAATACATGTTTTATATTTTCTAAACGACAATAAACATTTTATAGAACTACATGAACACTCTTTTACATGGTTCCACATTTTTCAATTTACATACATTTTTTTGAAACACATGTCACATATATTATGTTAAGGTTATAACACATTTTTTTACAACACACAAACATTTTTTTTACATTGTACAGAAAGTGTTCGCACTTTAAAATTTTGTTCAGGTTTCAGAAAAAAAAATATGTTTCAAAAAGTGTTTGCACTTTAAAATTTTGTTCAGGTTAAAAAAATGTTTATTTTCGAAAGGTGTTCTCTTTTTGAAAGTTGTTGGTTTTTTAAAAGTTTTCAAAATTTTCAAAAACACAATTTATAGAATGTGCGAAGATTTCAGAAATAAATACGTTTTCAATACTTGTTTGCCCCTAAAAAAGTTTTCAATGTTCGACATTTTGGTTTTTTGATTAAATATTTTCGTCCTCTTATTATGTAAGTCTAAGTTGTCTGGTAGTGGCTAGCGAAATCAGGTCAACCCTGCGAGGTCCATAGTTCGACCCCAAGGCATGTTTTTCTCTTTTGGAATTATTACGTCGCGCATTAAGAAAGAGAAAGAAAGAATTTTTAAGGCGCGTGATAAGAAAAAATTAACTCGCTTTATGTCTAGTTGGTTGTCCCAGTCGAGTCCGCAGGTAACAATCCGAAACATTTTTTCAAAACAATATTTATGAAATAATTTATGAAATTCCAAAAACATTATTCAAAAAATGTGACACAATTCTGAAAATCTGAAATATTTTTCATAGCATGTGAAAAATTGTTGGAATTCTGAACATACGTTTGACAAATGTGATTTTTTTTTAAATTACGAATAGTCTTTTAAAATGCAAGTATAATTTCAGAATTCCAAATATTTTTTAAAAAAACACAAAACGAATTGAATTCATGCCAAAAATATAAAACAGGAACAATTTTTAACTTCTGAACAATTTTAGAAATGTGCGAACATTTTTTAACTTCACAAATTTTTGTTGTGTTATAGTGGGACGGCCCAAATTCTTGTGTAGCTGGTTATCCCGGCCGGGATTGTAGTATTCCCGGTGTGTCATACAGATTTAGGGTCCAAAATAGACCGGGATTACAAGTTCGGAGTGTCAATTTCCGGGATTCATAGTTTAGGGTTTGATTTAGCTTTCGTCTACAACTTCGAGGTTTATTTTGGACTTTTTCCTGAGCCAAAATGTCTAGAGTAGTATTAAGCAGGTGTTAGTAGTCAGCGGTACCACCTCTAACTGATAAGTGATAACTGTACCCTGTGAAGTTATGATACGGAAACACTAATTTTTATTAATCAATCAACAGGTTCTAGACTAAACCAGGATGGTTAATCACGAAATAATTCTCCTTTTTGCATGGCAGTATTCTGGAATCTAAACTGGCTGCGTGCTTGATTGTACTAGAATGAAGGCATGTGTGGGCAGCTGTGAGATCCTCCTGGAGGGAGAGATTAACAAATTGTAAGCATGCAGCGCATGGAGAGAGACGTGGTACCGTTCCTCATGTCGCCGCCTGGATTCTTTCTGGGGTAAGAGATACCAGACCAGGAGTAGTAGCACGTACTGGTTTTTTTGCATAAAAGGCCAGTAAAGCCACCTGGGCCTGGCGATTTTTCTGAGGGCATATCCTTGGTAATGTTCCTGGTCTCAACATTGGAGAAGCAGATAGGTTTGATCTCGACCGACCTTGGCTGTTGCACACACCAATATTGTATGCGTCATCCGTGGGTGCAGATTTATTTTAAAATGATGGCCTTTTTGTCCACCGTGCATTATCTCTCTATATAAACAGTGATATCATTTAGTCATACCTCTCACATCCTATCTAGCCACCTATACCTATAGCCTGACCTCCTGCCGATCTCAGGCTAGCTAGCAGCTGCCATGGGTTCTGCATCCGCTCTCAAGACGACGGCCGCCGTTTCCTGCTGGTCCTGGCCCTAGGGCACCTGGTGGCCGCTGCCGATGCGTCTCCACACCACCAGGATGCTCGACGGCTGCTCGCAGAGCACAATAGTCTCTCCACGAAACCGGGCCTCCCGATGGATGCAAGGGTCGTTGTCGGACCACAAGGGCAGCCCGGAACCACCGCCGTCCTGATGGATGCCGATGGCGAACCCTTGTGCCCCTGCTGGCCCGCATGCTGCTAGCCAGCCGGCGGCCAAAGGATGTTGATGCTAAACTGAAATCATCATGTGCCCTGTGCTAGAATAATCACGCCATGGCTGAGTCCCAGGCATGAGCGAACAAGTCTGTGTGTGTCGCACCGAGTCTGTTTGTGGCGCATCGTTTTGAGTAAATTGGGTTCAAGTTGTTGGTCGAGTCTAGGTTTGTTGCAGGATGTGTGCAAGACTGTTGCGGATTGAGTCGTGATTTGTTGGGATAGGATCACCGATCCATGCACCAGTGTCCTTGCTTCTCTTTATTTTCCTGCAGTATTGGTATTGGTGGTCTGTTATCAACATCCAACTCTAAATAGAAATTATATTTAAGTTGTAGCTACAATGTTTATTTCAAGCAATACCGAGCTATCACTTCAGAATTATAGATATTTATGTTTGCATTGCATTCAGCTTTGGAAGATAAATAGATTGAAAGAGCCGATGGTATAGGTGGTTCACAGATCTGGATGTAATTTTTATTATTTTTAGTGCTCGTTGTACTACCATGATTGAAGATAAATAGATTGGAAGTTTTTCCAAAAAAATAAAACTACAACGTCTCTTTATGGAGAGACCATCCGCTGCTCAAAAATAGGACTACTACTGTTTCACAGTAAAATGTTACAATGTGGATCAAATCTCTTGACGATTTGTCTAGTTCTTGATCAATGGTTATGATTTCCGGACATCAAAACAAATGGTCAGATGTTTTGCTTTTTTTTTTGAGAATTTTTAGGATTTTAGTCCTATTAATGTGGGGGCCTCAAAGTTAGGAGTCTCCAATTAGTAAATACAAGACTCTCTCTAAGTGTGACTCAACCTCCGCATGGGCGACTTGGGCGGCAATTGGATGGCCACCACCTATAGTCTTCATCCTCAACCCTTTCACCCAGCCGCTGCTAGAGCTTGATGCTAGAAGAACCCAAGCAACAACCAGGATTGGCTTCAATTCTCGATTTTAGATAATGGAAAAGAAAAGTATTCGGCCTTGACCCTGGCAGGCTACGACCTGCTTATTTGGATCACATCATGCCTTGGGGATCAAGTATCTACCTTCATCACGCCTCAATAGTTGTTCCCAGAAGCGTAACCAGGGAGTGCCCCTGCAGAGCACCTGCATGCATGTTTTTATATGAGATTTGTCAAAAACAATGTCATTACGAGTTAGACAGATAGCCCAAAACATAGTTGATGCACCTACTAAGATGTGATTTTTTTAGTGTCATGTCAAAGCCATTAAGCCAAGATCCAAACATATGATTGACATTTCTAGGAGGTTTTATGCCAAACTTGAAGCAAAATAAGTCTACAAATGAATCTAGCATAGCAACAGTCAAAGAAGAAGTGATGAATAGTTCTAAATTACTGGATAAACTACATTTTAAATTCCATTACAAGTTTTGTTTAGTTAGATTACTTTAGTCAACACAACTCCCTTGATTAAATACCACATAAAGATCTTGATTTTTAACAGAGTTTTTAGTTTCCATAGTGTCTTGTTGTTCACCACATGTCCAACATCAATCACAGCAATGTACATGGAGTTTTTTTTGCGAGAAAACTTTTGATCTATCCATCTTCAATCATGGTAGTACAACAAACACTAGAAATAATAAAAATTACATCCAGATCCATAGACTACCTAGCGACGACTACAAGAACTGAAGCGAGCCGAAGGCAAGCCGCCGTCAACGCCCCTCCCTCGCCAGGGCTGGGCAAAACTTATTGTAGTAGACTGAGAAGTCATCATGCTAAGGCCCCATAGGACCAACGCAACAGAACAACAACTACCACCGTTGTAGAGTAGCACAGATAGGAAGGATCCAACATAAAGACACACGAACGTAGATGAACTATGGCCTGATCCGAGCAAATCCACCAAGTATAGATCCGCCAGAGACACACCTCCACACGCCCACTGACAATGCTAGACACGCCATCAGGATGGAGGCTAGGCAGGGAGAACCCGCCGCCGTCTCGTCTTCTTGAGCAGGACACAAACCCTAACCGAACTCGGAGGAACATCTAAAAATAAAGTCATCCCACTGGAAAGGGTTGGTATCCACCATGCCGCTATGGCCCTAAGGCCACCGGACACGAAGCGGACCGATGGCGACGCTGGCGAGAGGCAGAGAAACCCTAAGCTTTTTATATGGAGTTAACTGAGAAGACACCTGATTGTGTTAAGTTCCATCTAAAGGTATCTACAGAATTATTTAATTGCACATGAACAATACTAGTTACCAGATTCTGCCATAGTATGAGACTATTATATCTCTACGAAAGAAATATTCAGAGGGACTCTATTAAAGAAAAAAGCAACAATTGCATTTTTCCTATGCACAATATCATAAAACGATGGAAACTTGACTTTGAGACACGAGTTGCCTATCCAACGCTCAAGAACAAATCTATAACTTTCATTAAACTAGTTCAAAACTAAGTGTCACCTGGTTTCTTCTCCATTTGGGTTGTAGTCTTGTTTTTACTGTATTTCCTCCTAAGTAAATTATACCACATTCCCTCCTCATTTACTAGTTTAAAAAGCCATTTACTTAGGAGCCACCTATTATGTACTTCAATATTTAGAATACCAAGGCCGCCTATGTCCTTAGGTTGGCACGGAATGTTCCATTTGGCTAATTAGTATTTTTTTTTTCATGTGGCCTTCACCTTGCCAAAATAACCTAGATCTATAATAATCCATTTCTTAGGACTCCCTTTGGGACCTCAAAAAAAGATAGTATAAACATTACTAAACTTGTTAAGACATGATTGAGAAGAACCAGCCGACCTCCAACAGATATATGTTTTCCTTTCCAGCTACTTAGTTTTTTGAATTTGCTCCATTATTTTCCATTCTCCATTACTAAGTTTCCTGACATGCATAAAATTACGTACCTGAACGAGTATGCACCTAATTGACACCCAAACAGTTGGGAGTGTTCATACTCCTTCGCCTCCCTGAAGCAAGCAAAAAAAACTCACTCTTATAAAAATTAATCTTAAGGTCCGATAATTGCTCGAAAGCATATAAAAATAATTTCACATTAGTGGCCTTGGCCAAGCCATGTTCCATAAAAAGAACCGTGCCATCAGCGCATTTCTCCGTCCGTCGCGGATACTCCCTCCTTTTCTGTTTAGAGGGCTCATCTCAAAAATTTCGGTTTTTCATTATATTAGACTCACCTTGAGTCCAATTGAGTTAAAATGCTTTGAGTCTCACACCACATTTAATTCGTAGATATTAGAGAGAGGGAATTGCTGGTCATGCATGCATCAAATTCTATACATGCACCATGCAAATCCAATAAGCGAGAAGGTGATGCACTTATTGCTTCGGAAGTCGAACATGTGTTTATTGTGCAGTTTTGTATCAAGAAAACTCGTGTCATCCATCAAAATCTACCTTGATTGATGAGATTTCAGATTTGAGCTCTCTAAACCCGAAAGGAGGGAGCATATAAGAACTTTTGGATTCCCAAGAAAAAATTAGCAGAGGGAGCAAAAGACATGCCAGCCCCTAATAAAAGCACCACTACACATCAACACAAAGAGGATCACGTGCTCCTCGGTGTGCTAATAGTGCATGTCAACTGGAAAATGCGGTTGAAAAAGAGCAACGATAAATATAACTATTTTTTAGAGCAACTCCAACGCGCCGACCCAAACATACGGCGCATTTGTCCGCTTTTTGTCCATCCTATTTTAGTGGCAACACAAGTACACCTGGCCTGGCGATTTTTCTAAGGGCATATCCTTGATAATGTTTCTGGTCTCAACCTTGGGGAAGCACACAGGTTGATCTCGACCGACCTTGGCTGTTGCACACACCAATATTGTATGCGTTATTTGTGAGTGCAGATTTATTTAAAAATGATGGCCTTTTTGTCATTACCTAGTGCATTGTCTCTATATAAACAGTGATGCCATTTAGTCATACCTCTCTCCTCTGATCGCCATATCTAGCCACCTATACCTATAGCCCGATCTCCAGCCGATCCCAGGCTAGTACTAGTAGCTGCCATGGCTTATGCACTCGTTCTCAAGACGACGGCCGCCGTGTTCCTGCTGGTCTTGGCCCTAGGGAACCTGATGGCCGCTGCCGATGCGTCTCCGCACCACCATGACGTCCGACGGCTGCTCGCAGAGCACAACAATCTCTCTGCGAAACCGGGCCTCCCGGTAGACGCAAGGCTCGTTGTCGGACCACAAGAGCAGCCCGGAACCACCGCCGTCCTGACGGATGCCGATGGCGAACCCTTGTGCCCCTGCTGGCCCGCATGTTGCTAGCCAGCCAGCGGCCAAAGGATGTTGATGCTCAGTTGAAACCATCATGTGCCCTGCGCTAGAATAATCACGCCATGGCTGAGTCCCAGGCATGAGCGAGTCGAGTCTATGTGTCAGAATCAGTTCGTGTCGCATCGTTTTAAGTCGGGTCGAGTTGTTGTTGGTCGAGTCTACGTTTGTTGCAGGATGTGTGCAGGACCGTTGCGATTGGGTCACCAGTCCACGTGGAGACACCGGCGTCCTTGCTTCTCTTTATTTCCCTGGAGTATTGGTATTGGTGGTCTGTTATCTACGTCCAACTCTAAATACAAATTACATTTAAGTTGTGGCTGTAATATTTGTTTCAAGCAATACCAAGCTATCACTTCGGAATTATAAATATTTATGTTTGCACTCCATTCAGCTTTGTAGGATCCCACAGCTTCAAAGTATAGCTATCACTTCGGAATAATAAGTATGTATCATAAGTTAATAACCGAACAATCAGTGAGCTAAGAAGAGGTCATTACCAACTACAGCGTCCTTTGGCCAAAGTTCAGCACAAAATGGCCCTCTTTTCAAAATATTTCATAAAATGGCCCTTTCCTCATGGCGCCCGCACCTGGGGCGCCATGCTAGACATCATAACGCCCCAGTCAAGGGCGCCATGTCGCGGCGCTGACCAGCCACGTCGGTATGCCTGGGCCCATCTGTGGTTGCATGACGCCCCAGGGGCGGGGGCGCTATGGGCGTGACCATGACGCCCTGGGCGGGGGCACCATGCCCCTTTGATGAAATTGCCCCTGCCGCCGCGATTCACTACAGAGAGAGACAGAGGCTCGTCTCTGTTCTTCCTCTCGTCGCCCAGCCCGCCGCCCCTCCCTCCCCTCCTCCAAATCCGCGGCCAAGAAGGACATATTGAAAACCGGTGGATCTTCTTCCCCTCCTAATCCTCTAGGTAATCCCCCAACTTTCTCCTCTTTTTATTGGTTAATTTTGTTGCATTCACCCCATGTGTAGGAACCCTAGTTCATCCACTTTTTCGAATTTTGTTGATATTTGCATTTGTATTAGAAATGTATGGGCAGGGATATGTATGGTATGATTAGTATTTGGTACTTATAGTGGTTTTTTTAGTTTTTATGTATTTGGTAGCAAATTTGACATAGAGAATAGAAGGTTGTGTGCAAATGTGTGTGTGCATATTCACTTGTATGGATGATTTGGCTTAGGTACAGATTTGTAGTTGTATGTATCCATTTGTTGTATGGATATGGATATTTGCACATGTATGTATGTTTATATTTCCATTATTCTGGATATTTACAAATGAAAAGGAGGCTTACGATGTACATTGTAATTTTGTAGGATGGCTTCTCTGATCCATCCATCGTACGATCTACTTCATCGTGCACGGTTCATGGCAGATGAAAGAAGAGTTTTTGACCAGCTTCACTTGAGGTCTGGTGCAGTTCATGAGAAGATGGAATATGACGAGCGATACACGGAGCATATCCGGAAGACTGGGCTTCTCCCACTTGTCTCACTCATGTCTCGTTCGATGCCGAAGATGAATCCTTGTGCGATCACGGCACTAGTTGACCGTTGGCGCCCTGAGACACATACTTTCCACTTCTTTGCTGGAGAGATGACAGTGACTTTGCAGGATGTTACAATGATCACTGGACTTCCTATCAAAGGAGAGCCTATTTGTTTTAGCACAGATTCAGAGGGATGGCGTGAGACTATGGTGGGACTCATTGGGAAGGAGCCGGGGTGCAAGGGAAGTCCGCCGGTGCAAGTTATCATTGGATTGCTGAGAACTTCAGTAAGTATCCGGATGATGTTGATGATGAAGCGGTGCAACAGTATTGCAGGGCATACTTGTGGTATGTAGTCAGCCGGACTCTTTTCTCGTATGGCACGGGCGTGAATGCTTCCTTTATGTGGTTAAAGTTGTTTGCTGGGAGGGAACATGGACTGAGTTGGGGTACGGCGGCACTAGCTTATTTGTATCGGCAGGTAACTAGTTTTGCATAGTATCTTAACAATGTAGATATTTTATATGGTTTGTACTGACATATCTACTATTTGTGTGTAGCTGGACGAGGCTTGCCGTAGGGGCGTGGATCCAAAGAACACCGCCAAGGCAAAGGAAGCCAATATCGGTGGTCCCATGCTTCTCTTGTCGGTCTGGAGTTGGGAACGCTTGCCAGTTGGGCGGCCAACGCCTGCGGGTCTTGGTTATGAGCCATGGGATGATCATGATGACCCGGACAGTATGCCTGCATGGGCGTATAAGTGGGACAAGGTTGAAGGTTTTGTTGGCAATTCAAAGACCATGTATTTGCACTATTGCAACGAGCTCGACATCATGACCCCGGAGTAGGTTAGTTTGTTGACTGTGTTGCCCATTCGGTTTTCCAAAAATCATAGTAAGCATCTATTTTATTATTTGACGCTACAGGTGACCTGGGAGCCATACGGAACGGCAGGTAATATTGGCAGAAGTCTCACTTTCAGATTGAACCGAAAGTGTTATGAAGAAGCAAACCTATGGTGGATGCGTTGCCCATTGATTTGTTACTATGCCGTTGAGTTTCACCAGCCACGGCGGGTTATGACACAGTTTGGCTTATATCAGGAGACCCCGCCAAAGTACAAAGACACTTCGATACATCTGCATAGGTAAATGCTTAATACTACTCGAAGGTATTCTTTTCATTGTTTCATGCTACTAACGAACATGATGAATTTGAAATAGCAGCTTGGACAAGATGAAGCAGAAGAGTATAAAGAAGTGGAATCGTGAGCATGACATGTATATCCAGGAGTTCAAGCACAAGATCAATAAGATTGAGCTCTCATTGCGTGAACCTACTTCTAAGCCTCCCCCGCGGGCTTTCGACACGGAAGCATTCAACCACTATCTCGTGTGGTTTCGTTCCGTTACTCGTACTCAAATAAACCCGCCGGCATTTGAACCAAATGACATATTGCATGAACCCAATCCGGGGTTCGACCGAATGGCCAACATGCAGTACAACAAACCTATAAGAGATGGTAGACGGTATGAATCGGCGCCCGTTGTCCGCTTTGTGGTAAGTTACCGTTATCTCTAGTTGGAACCATAAGAAACATTGAACAAACATGATTTATTTTGTCGTTTTGAACAGCAATCCGAGCTCTCGAAGCATGTGAACGACACTAGCAAGGCACTCAAGTACCCTCCAGGTGATGAGGCATACAACAAGCTAAAAGCTTTTGTTGAGGTATGAAGCTTCATAAATTTATTTCCATACACACTTGTTAATTTTTATCTCCTTACTTTGACATGTTGATTTCACAGCGGAGCAAGTCTTGTGCACGTGGCCTGGGTGCTCTACTAGGCTGCCGCTCCATCGATGTCACCATGCCTTCTACGTCGAGGTCGAGATCATCATCAAGTGCCACAGAACACCCACTCGACGACTCGGTTGATGGTGAGGGGAGGAGGGCGATGAACAGACGCATGATGATATCAACACCTTGCAGATACCCGATGCACCCCAGCCTAGTCAAAGGTGTGGAAAGTATACTCCGCACAAATACGACAGGAAGGCACGTAAGGCCGCTTCAGAGGAGGAGGAGGAGGAGGAGGTGGAGGTGCCGGTGCAGAGAAGAAGGCGCTTATTGAAGGGGAAGCACGGGAGATGATACAATGTAGGCCTCTCGCATGAACATGCTCCCATCTTAAGATAAACCTTGAAGGAGCCACCTCCATATGGCACGCCGTCACGCGACATTCCACCGTGCTCATCAACTTGGTAAATCAATTCTATGTTATCAAAGGACTGGATTTTGTGTGAATCCGCCTTCCTTGCTTGGTATTCCATCCAATCGTCGACCTTTGGTGGATACTTGTACATCTTTTTGGCCTTGTTTTTCCCGGACATCAAGTTGGATGTTTCTTCACTATACTTCTGAAAATAGACATTCAACTTCTAGAATGTATACTCTACTATTGCTATCACCGGCAATGCACGGACACCCTTTAGTACCATGTTGAAACATTCAGCCATGTTGTTTGTCATGTCACCGTACCTCACACCATCGTTGTCAAAAGCCCGTGCCCACTTTCCTTTATTGGCAAGATTCCTATTTAGGAAATATTTGCCACCATTGTTTGCTTTGGCATACACTTTGTCCCACAATTTCTCAAAATGTCTAGTGGTGAATGCGAGACAACAATCATGAAGAAGGTCAGGCAATTCCTTGTCTCCACATGCTCGGTAAAAGTTGGAAACAAAATGCCTCATGCACCACCTATGGTGCACGTGAGGATGTCCTGGAATGTCAATCTCCACTGCATTGAGTATCCCCGAGTGGCGGTCCGAGATGATGCAAACCTCTCTTTCAGGTCCAATTACCTTGGTCCTTACTAGACTAAGAAACCACTCCCAGTTGTCATTGTTCTCTGCCGACACCAAAGCAAACACCAATGGAACCAATTTGTCACCGCCATCATTAGCCACGGCGATCAACAATGTTCCCTTGAACTGGCCGGTCAGAAATGTGCTATCCACGGACATAACCGGCCTACAATGCTTGAAGGCCCTAATGCATGGCTCAAAAGTATAGAATGCACGTCCAAATATACGAACGTTTGCATCGTTGTATATCCTTGTTCTCACGCCATCTGGCTCCACCATATAGTGCATGCCAGGATTTTCTGCCGCCATCGCTTTCAACACCATCGCGAGGCGGTTGTATGATTCTTCCCAACCACCATACAATATCTCAAAGGCAGCTTGCTTGGCCTTCCATGCCTTCCCATACTTCACCTCGTACCCAAAAACCTCCTTCACCATCTCCATCAAAGCCCGAATGGGATATGTCAGGAGTATCTTTATGGAGGCTGAAAATCGATATGCAATGAATTTGAAGGTCAATTGACGGTGATCATCCTTTACATTAGCATCATCAATATCCTTGCCACTACATCGATGGTGAAACACGGAACTTGTAATCTTCCATTGTGGCCTGCCTTTGACACATTTTAGTCCAGTTAATATGTGGGGGCCTCTAAATTAGGAGTCTCAAATTAGTAAATACAAGATTATGTGTAAATGTAACTCAACCGTCGCATGGGAGATTCAGGCGTCAATTGGATCGCCACCACCTCTAGTCTTCATCCCCAACCCTTCCATCAGCCGCCGCTAGAGCTTCATGCTCGAAAAACCCTAGCAACAACCAGGATTGGCTTCAATTTCTCAATGTTTAGATAATGGAAATAAAAAGTATTCGGCCTTGACCCTGGCAGGCTACAACCTGCTTATTATGGATCACGACATGCCTCTACCTTCATCATGCCTCAATAGTTGCACCCAGAAGTGTAACCAGGGAGTGCCCCTTAGAGTACCTGCATGCATGTTTTCATAGGAGTTTTTACAAAAAACAATGTCACTACGACTTAGACAGATGGCCCAAAACATAGCTGATGCACCTACTAAGATGTGATTTTTTTAGTCTCATGTGTCAAAGCCATTAAGCCAAGATCCAAACATATGAGTGACATTTCTAGGAGGTTATATGACAAACTTGAAGTAAATAAGTCTCCAAATGAATCTAGCATAGCAACAGTCAAAGAAAAAGTGATGAATAGTTTCTAAGTTACTACATAAACTACATTTTAAATTCCATTCCAAGTTTCATTTAGCTAGATTATCTTTAGTCAACACAACTCCCTTGATTTACCACATAAAGACCTGATTTTTAACAACAAATTTAGTTTCCATAGTGTCTTGTTGTTCACCACATGTCCAAGATCGATCACTGCTTCGTACATGGAGTTTTTTTTGTGAGAAAACTTCCGATCTATTCATCTTCAATCATGGCAATACAATGAACACCAGAAATAATAAAAATTACATACAGATCCATAAACCACCCAGTGACGACTACAAGAACTGAAGCAAGCTGAAGGCCCGTCACTGTCATCGCCCCTCCCTCGCTGGAGCCGGGTAAAACTTGTTGTAATAGACAATCGGTAAGTCGTCGTGCTAAGGTCCCATAGGACCAGTGCAACAGAGCAGCAATCGCCGCTGATGAAGTGTAGTGTAGATCGGAAGGATCCAACCTGAAGACACACGACCGTAGATGAACTACGACCAGATCCGAGCAAATCCACCAAGGACAGATCTTCATGAGACACACCTCCACACGCCCACCTACGATGCTAGACACACCCTCGGAATGGGGGTCTAGGCAGGGAGAACCTTATTCCATCTTCAGGGACCCGCTGTTGTCTCATATTCCTGCGCAGGACGCAAACCCTAACAAAACTCAAAGGAACATCTAAAAATGGAGCCCTCCCACCGTCAAGGACTGGGACCCACCATGCCGCCATGGCCCTAAGGCCACCAGAGACGAGGCAGATCGACGGTGGTGCCGGCGGGAGGCAAAGAAACCCTAAGGCCTCCTTCGATTTGAAGAATTTTTTATAGTAAAAATGCTAGAATGCTCATTCCATATGATTTGCTACTGCAACACCATTTGATTTGCAGGAACCAGTCCGGAGGAATACAGTTGGGAACCATAGGAACATTGTTGGTTTCCTATGATTTTGCAGGAAGTGGAACATTGAGTCATTTTTACACGAAGACCGAGGCAAAAGGGACAGAGCTGCATATCAGATTCCTCTCATGACTCAACCAATGCTTTCCGTGCAAGTACAGAGCCTGTGTGAGTTCGGTGCATGTCTTGTGTCTAGCCCAGATTGGAGTGGTACATGTCTTCTCTACTAAATAATGCATTCCTTTGTTTTCAGTACCCGCATTTCAAACGTACCATTTGTTCCATATTTCTATACTTTTCCTCTGTTTTACATCCTCCTTCGGTTCATAGGGCAGGACAATGATAGAAATAGGAAATTCATAGGGAATGGGATGACATGTATCACAACAACATTTTCTTTCTTCCACGGGAAGAAAGAACACCCTCGGCTAGGGTTTCTTGTGCTTCCTGCCAGTTCCGTCGCCGGTCTACCTCGTCTTCTGTGGTCTTAGGCCATTAAGGTGTGGTGGACCCTGGCCCCTGCCGGCGGGAGTGCTCCCATTTTTCATACTCTTTTGAGTTTTGTTAGGGTTTGTGTCCTGCTCAGAGAGACAAGGTGGCGACGGTTCACTGCAGATGGAATAAGGTTCTTCACGCCTCGTCTCCGTCCCGGTGGTGTTTCTAGCATCGTCGGAGGGCGTGTGGAGGTTTTTCTCCGGTGGATCTCGCGGGACTCAGTCTTCGTTTGTCTTCGGTGGATCCATGTGGATCTTGTCTCTGTTCGTCTGTGTTCGTGTGTCTACAGGTTGGATCCTTCTGATCTATGCTTCTCTTCATCGGGACGGATGTTGTTCTGGTGCGCTGGTCCTATGGGGCCTTAGCACGACAACTTCCCGATTGTCTACTACAACAAGGTTTTCCCGGCTCTGATGAGGAAGGGGCGAAGACGGCGGCGCGCCTTCAGCTCGCTTCAGTGCTAGTAGTCATCGCTAGGTGGTCTATGGACCTAGATGTACTTTTTTACTTCTAATGTTCTTTGTACTACCTTGATAGTTGGTGAATAGATCAGAAGTTATTCTCGCAAAAAAAATTACATGTATCTCAAATCCTATGAGTGGAACAGGAAAGGAGATGTCCTTTGATTCATTTCATAGGATTTTTTTTTCATTGAGTCTAGGCTAATGTTTATTTTTCTATGAAATGTTGAGAATAGGAATGATTCTATTCCTATAAACCAAAAGGCTCTAAAGGAAAATTTTCTTATAGAAACCCTATCCTACGAATTTCCTACATAATTCCTCCAAACCAACACCTGCATTCCTTTAGTTTTCTATATTTTTTCTATTCCTGTGTTTTTGCAATCCTGTGAATCAAAGAGGTCCTAAGCTTTGTACGGGTCTGCTAGAGATGCTCTAAACTGGCCGCGTCTGCGTGCTTGATTGTACTAGAATGAACTCTTTTTTCTCGCAGGGCATGTGTAAGCAGCTGTGAGATCCTTGTGGAGGATAGAGGTTAACAAATTATACGCGTGCAGTGCATGGAGAGAGACGACAAAAACGACAAATTTGACTTGTGTACGAAACAATATCACAAAATGAACCGTTGGCAAAAAAAAATCATCCGGCTGACCCTTTTGTGTAGCGCCTAGTGTAGCGCCTAGCTTTCAGGCATTACACACTGACTTAACATTTTTCAGGCAGCCCGAGATGCAACGATGGCTAGGCGTGTAGCACCTGTCAGTCAGGCGTTGCACAGTATAGTGTGGCGTCTAGCTGTCGGGCGCTACACAAAAGGGTAGCGGGTGAATTTTTTTCGCCAACGGTTCATTTTGCGATATTGTTTTGTAGAACAGTGATTTTTGCCGAGCGAGACGTGGTACCGTTCGTCATGTCGCCGCCTGGATCCTTTCTGGGGCCAGTAAAGCCACCTAGGCCTGGCGATTTTTCTGAGGGCATATCCTTGATAATGTTCCTGGTCTCAACCTTGGAGAAGCAGAGAGACTGACCTTGGCCGTTGCACACACCAAGATTGCATACGTCATACATCAATAGTGCATTCTCTCTATATATAAACAGTGATGCCATTTAGTCATACCTCTCTTCTCCGATCGCCATATCTAAGCCACCTATAGCCTGACCTCCTACCGATCCCAGGCTAGCTAGCAGCTGCCATGGCTTCTGCACCCGTTCTCAAGACGACGGCCACCGTGTTCCTGCTGGTCCTGGCCCTAGGGCACCTGATGGCCGCCGCCGATGCGTCTCCGCACCACCAGGACGCTCGACGGCTGCTCGCGGAGCACAACAATCTCTCCACGAAACCGGGCCTCCCGGTAGACACAAGGGTCGTCGTCCGACCACAAGAGCAGTCTGGAACCACCGCCGTCCTGACGGATGCCGATGGCGAACCCGTGTGCCCCTGCTGGCCCACGTGCTACTAGCCAGCCAGCGGCCAAAGGATGTTGATGCTCGACCGAAACCATCATGTGCTCAGTGCTAGAATAATCATGCCATGGCTGAGACCCAGGCATGAGCGAGTGTGTGCGTGTCAGAGTCAGTTCGTGTCACATCGTTATTGTCGCAGGATGTGTGTGTGCAGGACCGTTGCGCATTGGCTACCACGTTGATTGGGTCGAGTCGGGATTGGTTGGGATAGGGTCGCCGATCCACGTCGGAGACACCGGTGTCCTTGCTTCTCTTTATTTTTCTGCAGTGTTGGTGCTCTATTACCTACATCCAACTTTAAATAAAAATAATATTTAAGTTGTGGCTATGATATTTATTTCAAGCAATACCGAGTTGTCACTTCGGAATTATAAATATTTATGTTTGCACTGCATTCAGCTTTGGGGGATCCCACTGCTTCAAAATATAGCTATCACTTCAGAATTATAGGTATGTATCATAAGTTAATAACTAAGCAATCAATGAGCTAAGAAGAGGGGTTCAGCTCCTCTACAGTTGAACTATTACTACACGGGTGTTGTAGACATCCACATTAGCCGTCAATTCCAATCTAACCGCTCTAATTTCCCCACTTAATTCTTTTAAAAAATAAAAACAAACACCCAATTTGTCCGGTGAAAAATCTCCTACTGCTGCTATTGGAAATATGCCCTAGAGGCAATAATAAAATGATTATTATTATATTTTCTTGTTCATGATAATTGTCTCTTATTCATGCTATAATTGTATTATCCGGAAATCGTAATACACGTGTGAATACTTAGACCACAACATGTTCCTAGTAAGCCTCTAGTTGACTAGCTCGTTGATCAACTGATAGTCATGGTTTCCTGACTATGGACATTGGATGTCATTGATAACGGGATCACATCATTAGGAGAATGATATGATGGACAAGACCCAATCCTAAGCATAGCACAAAGATCGTGTAGTTCGTTTGCTAGAGCTTTCCAATGTCAAGTATCTTTCCTTAGACCATGAGATCGTGTAACTCCCGGATACCGTAGGAGTGCTTCGGGTGTACCAAACGTCACAACGTAACTGGGTGACTATAAAGGTGCATTACAGGTATCTCCAAAAGTATCTGTTGGGTTGACACGGATCGAGACTGGGATTTGTCACTCCGTATGACGGAGAGGTATCACTGGGCCCACTCGGTAGTGCATCATCATAATGAGCTCAAAGTGACCAAGTGTCTGGTCACGGGATCATGCATTACGGTACGAGTAAAGTGACTTGCCGGTAACGAGATTGAACGAGGTATTGGGATACCGACGGTCGAATCTCGGGCAAGTAACATACCGATTGACAAAAGGAATTGTATATGGGGTTGCTTAAATCCTCGACATCGTGGTTCATCCGATGAGATCATCGAGGAGCATGTGGGAGCCAACATGGGTATCCAGATCCCGCTGTTGGTTATTGACCGGAGAGTCATCTCGGTCATGTCTACGTGTCTCCCGAACCCGTAGGGTCTACACACTTAAGGTTCGGTGACGCTAGGGTTGTATGAATACGAGTATGCAGCAAACCGAAAGTTGTTCGGAGTCCCGGATGAGATCCCGGACGTCACGAGGAGTTCCGGAATGGTCCGGAGGTAAAGAATCATATATAAGAAGTGCTCTTCCGGCCATCAGGAGAGTTTCGGGGGTCACCGGTATTGTACCGGGACCACCGAAAGGGTCCCGGGGGTCCACCGGGTGGGCCACCTATCCCGGAGGGCCCCGCGGGCTGAAGTGGGGAGGTAACCTGCCCCTAGTGGGCCGGTGCGCCCCCCTTGGGCCCCCTGCGCCTAGGGTTGGAAACCCTAGGGTGGGTGGGCGCACCACTTGCCTTGGGGGGCACTCCACCCCCTGGCCGCCGCCCCCTTGGGAGATCTGATCTCCAGGGCCGACGCCCCCCTAGGGGCCTATATAAAGGAGGGGGGAGGGAGGGCAGCCGCACCTGAAGTCTTGGCGCCTCCCTCTACCCTACTACACCTCCTCTTCCTCCCGTAGTTGCTTGGCGAAGCCCTGCCGGAGCCCTGCTGCATCCACCACCACGCCGTCGTGCTGCTGGATCTTCATCAACCTCTCCTTTCCCCTTGTTGGATCAAGAAGGAGGAGACGTCATCCGCTCCGTACGTGTGTTGAACGCGGAGGTGATGTCCGTTCGGCACTTGGTCATCGGTGATTTGGATCACGACGAGTACGACTACCTCAACCCCATTCTTTTGAACGCTTCCGCTCGCGATCTACAAAGGTATGTAGATGCACTACTATCACTCGTTGCTAGATGAACTCATAGATGGATCTTGGTGAAACCGTAGGGAATTTTTTATTTTCTGCAACGTTCCCCAACAGTGGCATCATGAGCTAGGTCTATGCATAGTTCTTTATTGCACGAGTAGAACACAAATCTGTTGTGGGCGTAGATCTTGTCAACTTGCTTGCCACTACTAGTCTTATTTTGCTTCAGCGGTATTGTGGTATGAAGCGGCCCGGCCTGATCTTACACGTACGCTTACGTGAGACAGGTTCCACCGACTGACATGCACCAGTTGCATAAGGTGGCTAGCGGGTGTCTGTCTCTCCCACTTTAGTTGGAGCGGATTCGATGAAAAGGGTCCTTATGAAGGGTAAATAGAAGTTGACAAAAATCACGTTGTGGTTATTCGTAGGTAAGAAAACGTTCGTGCTAGAACCCAATTGCAGCCACGTAAAAGATGCAACAACAATTAGAGGACGTCTAACATGTTTTTGCAACAATTGCTATGTGATGTGATATGGCCAAAAGTTGTGATGAATGATGAATGATATATTGTGATGTATGAGATCATGTTCATGTAATAGGAATCACGACTTGCATGTCGATGAGTATGACAACCGGCAGGAGCCATAGGAGTTGTCTTAATTATTGTATGACCTGCGTGTCAATGATTTAACGCCATGTAATTACTTTACTTTATTGCTAAACCGTTAGCCATAGTAGTAGAAGTAATAGTTGGCGAGCAACTTCATGGAGACACGATGATGGAGATCATGATGATGGAGATCATGGTGTCATGCCGGTGACGAAGATGATCATGGAGCCCCGAAGATGAAGATCAAAGGAGCTATAAAATATTGGCCATATCATGTCACTACTATATAATTGCATGTGATGTTTATTATGTTTATGCATCTTGTTTACTTAGAATGACGGTAGTAAATAAGATGATACCTTATAATAATTTCAAGAAAGTGTTCCCCCTAACTGTGCGCCGTTGCTAAAGTTCGTCGTTTCGAAGCACCACATGATGATCGGGTGTGATAGATCCTTACGTTCACATACAATGGGTGTAAGACAGTTTTACACATGCAAAAACACTTAGGGTTAACTTGACGAGCCTAGCATGTACAGACAAAGCCTCGGAACACAGAGACCGAAAGGTCGAACATGAGTCGTATGGAAGATACGATCAACATGGAGATGTTCACCGACGATGACTAGTCCGTCTCACGTGATGATCGGACACGGCCTAGTCGACTCGGATCATGTAACACTTAGATGACTAGAGGGATATCAAATCTGAGTGGGACTTCATTAAATAATTTGATTAGATGAACTTAATTATCATGAACTTAGTCTAAAATCTTTGCAAAATATGTCTTGTAGATCAAATGGCCAACGCTCATGTCAACATGAACTTCAACGCGTTCCTAGAGAAAACCAAGCTGAAAGATGATGGCAACAACTATTCGGACTGGGTCCGGAACCTGAGGATCATCCTCATAGCTGCCAAGAAAGCATATGTCCTAGAAGGACCGCTAGGTGAAGCACCCATCCCAGAGAACCAAGACGTTATGAACGCTTGGCAGTCACGTGATGATGATTACTCCCTCGTTCAGTGCGGCATGCTTTACAGCTTAGAACCGGGGCTCCAAAAGCGTTTTGAGCGACACGGAGCATATGAGATGTTCGAGGAGCTGAAAATGGTTTTCCAAGCTCATGCCCGGGTCGAGAGATATGAAGTCTCCGACAAGTTCTATAGTTGTAAGATGGAGGAAAACAGTTCTGTCAGTGAGCACATACTCAAAATGTCTGGGTTGCACAACCGCCTGTCCCAGCTGGACATTAACATCCTGGATGAGGCGGTCATTGACAGAATCCTTCAGTCGCTCCCACCGAGCTACAAGAGCTTTGTGATGAACTACAATATGCAGGGGATGGTGAAAACTATTCCTGAAGTATTTTCAATGCTGAAGTCAGCAGAGGTAGAAATCAAGAAAGAACATCAAGTGTTGATGGTCAATAAAACCACCAAGTTCAAGAAGGGCAAGGGTAAGAATAACTTCAAGAAGGACGGAAAAGATGTTGCTGCGCCCGGTAAGACAGTTGCCGGGAAGAAGTCAAATAATGGACCCAAGCCTGAGACTGAGTGCTTTTATTGCAAAGGGAAGGGTCACTAGAAGCGAAACTGCCCCAAATACTTAGCGGACAAGAAGGCCGGCAACACTAAAGGTATATGTGATATACATGTAATTGATGTGTACCTTACCAGTACTCGTAGTAACTCCTGGGTATTTGATACCAGTGCCGTTGCTCATATTTGTAACTCACAGCAGGAGCTGCGGAATAAGCGGAGACTAGCGAAGGACGAGGTGACGATGCGCGTCGGGAATGGTTCCAAGGTCGATGTGATCGCCGTCGGCACGCTACCTCTACATTTACCTACGGGATTAGTTTTAAACCTCAATAATTGTTATTTAGTGCCAAGTTTGAGCATGAACATTGTATCTGTATCTCGTTTAATGCGAGATGGCTACTCATTTAAATCTGAGAATAATGGTTGTTCTATTTATATGAGAGATATGTTTTATGGTCATGCCCCGATGGTCAATGGTTTATTCTTAATGAATCTCGAACGTAATGTTACACATATTCATAGTGTGAATACCAAAAGATGTCAAATTGATAACGATAGTCCCACATACTTGTGGCACTGCCGTCTTGGTCACATTGGTGTCAAGCGCATGAAGAAGCTCCACGCTGATAGACTTTTAGAGTCTCTTGATTATGAATCATTTGACACATGCGAACCATGCCTCATGGGCAAAATGACCAAGACTCCGTTCTCCGGAACAATGGAGCGAGCAACCAACTTGTTGGAAATCATGATGTGTGTGGTCCAATGAGCGTTGAGGCTCACGGAGGATATCGTTATGTTCTCACTCTCACCGATGACTTAAGTAGATATGGGTATGTCTACTTGATGAAACACAAGTCTGAAACCTTTGAAAAGTTTAAGGAATTTCAGAATGAAGTAGAGAATCAACGTGACCGAAAGATAAAATTCTTACGATCAGATTGTGGAGGAGAATATTTAAGTCACGAATTTGGTACACACTTAAGAAAATGTGGAATCATTTCACAACTAACGCCGCCTGGAACACCTCACCGTAACGGTGTGTCCGAACGTCGTAATCGCACTCTATTGGATATGGTGCGATCTATGATGTCTCTTACCGATTTACCGCTATCATTTTGGGGATACGCTCTAGAGACAGCTACATTCACTTTAAATAGGGCACCGTCTAAATCCGTTGAGACGACACCGTATGAATTATGGTTTGGGAAGAAACCTAAGCTGTCGTTTCTAAAAGTTTGCGGATGCGATGCTTATGTCAAGAAACTTCAACCTAAAAAGCTCGAACCCAAGTCGGGAAAATGCGTCTTCATAGGATACCCTAAAGAAACCATTGGGTATACCTTCTACCTTAGATCCGAAGGCAAGATCTTTGTTGCCAAGAACGGATCCTTTCTGGAAAAAGAGTTTATCTCGAAAGGAGTAAGTGGGAGGAAAGTAGAACTCGATGAAGTACTACCTCTTGAACCGAAAAGTAGTGCAGCTCAGGAAAATATTCTTGTGGTGCCTACACCGACTGGAGAGGAAATTAATGATGATGATCAAGGTACTTCGGATCAAGTTACTACTGAACTTCGTAGGTACACAAGGACACGTTCCACACCAGAGTGGTATGGCAACCCTGTCCTGGAAATCATGTTGTTAGACAACGGTGAACCTTCGAACTATGAAGAAGCGATGGCGGGCCCAGATTCCAACAAATGGCTTGAAGCCATGCAATCCGAGATAGAATCCATGTATGAAAACAAAGTATGGGCTTTGACAGACTTGCCCGATGATCGGTGAGCGATAGAAAACAAATGGATCTTTAAGAAGAAGACGGACGCGGATGGTAATGTTACCATCTATAAAGCTCGACTTGTCGCTAAGGGTTATCGGCAAGTCCAAGGGATTGAATATGATGAGACTTTCTCTCCCGTAGCGAAGCTGAAGTCCGTCCGAATCATGTTAGCAATTGCCGCATACTATGATTATGAGATATGGGAGATGGACATCAAAACGGCATTCCTTAACAGCTATCTTAAGGAAGAACTGTATATGATGCAGCTGGAAGGTTTTGTCGATCCTAAAAATGCTAAAAAGGTATGCAAGCTCCAGCGATCCATTTATGGGCTGGTGCAAGCATCT
The DNA here is from genome assembly GCF_018294505.1 of Triticum aestivum. Classification (NCBI taxonomy): domain Eukaryota; kingdom Viridiplantae; phylum Streptophyta; class Magnoliopsida; order Poales; family Poaceae; genus Triticum; species Triticum aestivum. The sequence continues at coordinate 574,719,175 of NC_057804.1, read as the reverse complement.
CGGAGTTGGAACATTCACTTTGATGATATGATCAAAGCGTTTGGGTTTATGCAGAGTTATGGAGAAGCCTGTGTTTACAAGAAACTGAGTGGGAGCTCTGTAGCATTTCTCATATTATATGTAGATGACATACTTCTGATGGGAAATGATATAGAACTTTTGGACAACATTAAGGCCTACTTGAATAAGTGTTTTTCAATGAAGGATCTTGGAGAAGCTGCTTACATATTAGGCATCAAGATCTATAGGGATAGATCGAGACGCCTCATAGGTCTTTCACAAAGCACATACCTTGATAAGATTTTGAAGAAGTTCAAAATGGATCAGTCCAAGAAAGGGTTCTTGCCTGTATTGCAAGGTGTGAAATTGAGCTCGGATCAATGCCCAACCACGGCAAAAGATAAAGAAGAGATGAGTGTCATCCCCTATGCCTCAGCCATAGGATCTATTATGTATGCCATGCTGTATACCAGACCTGATGTAAACCTTGCCGTAAGTTTGGTAGGAAGGTACCAAAGTAATCCCAGCAAGGAACACTGGACAGCAGTCAAGAATATCCTGAAGTACCTGAAAAGGACAAAGGACATGTTTCTCGTTTATGGAGGTGACGAAGAGCTCGTCGTAAAGGGTTACGTCGACTCTAGCTTCGACACAGATCTGGATGACTCTAAGTCACAAACCGGATACGTGTATATGTTGAATGGAGGAGCAGTAAGCTGGTGCAGCTACAAACAGAGCATCGTGGCGGGATCTACATGTGAAGCGGAGTACATGGCAGCCTCGGAGGCAGCGCATGAAGCAATTTGGGTGAAGGAGTTCATCACCGACCTAGGAGTCATACCCAATGCGTCGGGGTCGATCAAACTCTTCTGTGACAACACTGGAGCTATTGCACTTGCCAAGGAGCCCAGGTTTCACAAGAAGACCAGGCACACCAAGCGTCACTTCAACTCCATTCGTGAAAATGTTCAAGATGGAGACACAGAAATTTGCAAAGTGGATACGGATCTGAATGTCGTAGATCCGTTGACTAAACCTCTTCCGCGAGCAAAACATGGTCAACACCAGAACTCTATGGGTGTTCGATTCATCACAATGTAACTAGATTATTGACTCTAGTGCAAGTGGGAGACTGTTGGAAATATGCCCTAGAGGCAATAATAAAATGATTATTATTTTATTTCCTTGTTCATGATAATTGTCTCTTATTCATGCTATAATTGTATTATCCGGAAATCGTAATACACGTGTGAATACTTAGACCACAACATGTCCCTAGTAAGCCTCTAGTTGACTAGCTCGTTGATCAACTAATAGTCATGGTTTCCTGACTATGGACATTGGATGTCATTGATAACGGGATCACATCATTAGGAGAATGATGTGATGGACAAGACCCAATCCTAAGCATAGCACAAAGATCGTGTAGTTCATTTGCTAGAGCTTTCCAATGTCAAGTATCTTTCCTTAGACCATGAGATCGTGTAACTCCCTTATACCGTAGGAGTGCTTTGGGTGTACCAAACGTCACAACGTAACTGGGTGACTATAAAGGTGCACTATAGGTATCTCCAAAAGTATCTGTTGGGTTGACACGGATCGAGACTGGGATTTGTCACTCCGTATGACGGAGAGGTATCACTGGGCCCACTCGGTAGTGCATCATCATAATGAGCTCAAAGTGACCAAGTGTCTGGTCACGGGATCATGCATTACGGTACGAGTAAAGTGACTTGCCGGTAACGAGATTGAACGAGGTATTGGGATACCGACGATCGAATCTCGGGCAAGTAACATACCGACTGACAAAGGGAATTGTATACGGGTTTGTTTAAATCCTCGACATCGTGGTTCATCCGATGAGATCATCGAGGAGCATGTGGGAGCCAACATGGGTATCCAGATCCTGCTGTTGGTTATTGACCGGAGAGTCGTCTCGGTCATGTCTACGTGTCTCCCGAACCGTAGGGTCCACACACTTAAGGTTCGGTGACGCTAGGGTTGTATGAATATGAGCATGAAGCAAACTGGAAGTTGTTCGGAGTCCCGGATGAGATCCCGGATGTCAAGAGGAGTTCCGGAATGGTCCGGAGGTAAAGAATTATATATAGGAAGTGTTGTTTCGGCCATCGGGAGAGTTTCCGGGGTCACCGGTATTGTACCGGGACCACCGGAAGGGTCCCGGGGGTCCACCGGGTGGGGCCACCTATCCCGGAGGGCCCCGTGGGCTGAAGTGGGGAGGGAACCAGCCCCTAGTGGGCTGGTGCGCCCCCCCCCTTGCCCCCCTGCGCCTAGGGTTGGAAACCCTAGGGTGGGGGGGCGCACCACTTGCCTTGGGGGGCACTCCACCCCCCCTGGCCGCCGCCCCCTTGGGAGATATGATCTCCAGGGCCGCCCCCCTGGGGGCCTATATAAAGGAGGGGGAGGGAGGGCAGCCGCACCTGAAGTCTTGGCGCCTCCCTCTCCCCTGCTACACCTCCTCCTCCTCCCGTAGTTGCTTAGTGAAGCCTTGCCGGAGCCCTGCTGCATCCACCACCACGCCGTCGTGCTGCTGGATCTTCATCAACCTCTCCTTTACCCTTGCTGGATCAAGAAGGCGGAGATGTCATCCGCTCCGTACGTGTGTTGAACGCGGAGGTGCTGTCCGTTCGGCACTTGGTCATCGGTGATTTCGATCACGACGATTACGACTACCTCAACCCCGTTCTCTTGAACACTTCCGCTCGCGATCTACAAAGGTATGTAGATGCACCACTATCACTCGTTGCTAGATGAACTCATAGATGGATCTTGGTGAAACCGTAGGAAAATTTTTATTTTCTGCAACGTTCCCCAACAACTGCTTGGCGCCAAACAGAACTCACGATGGCGCCAAACAGCGATCTCCATGCGTTCGTCCTCCCCCCCCCCCCACCGTCTATCCCAATCCTCCTTGATCGTCCTCCTTGTAACGAGAACTTGACCAAGGTATATGTTGATCTATGGGCAGAGATCCCCTTTTTCCCTATCACTGTCCTCCTCCCGCTGATCTGCAAGTTTAGGTGGCATAAAGACCTCTCTTCGCGTTGTCTCTGTACTGGTTGTCGTCCTCCCGCTGATCTGCAAGTGGTGTGGACGATCTCCCTTTTGAACTCACTTTTACCATCCTTCTTCTAGCAACAAAAAAGAAGTTGATCAATCTTAAGGTATGTGACATGTGGTCTGATTCTATTCATGTTCTCAAGGCAACAAGAGAATTCCTAGACTGATTTTGCTACATGATCACAGATTTTTAAAAAAGACAAGGTTCAGTGGAGAATATGATTTACGGCAATGAAGATTCAAACAGGTACCAATTGCAGAGGAGGCAAACCCCCCAAACAGAAATTCAGAAGTGATAAGGAAGGAAGGAGATCCAAAACTTTTGATATTAACCTTGCAAGCTTTTGATATTGAGAATGCAGATGATTCAAGAATTGTACCAAAAGCAGCCCATGAGTCGGCAAGTTGGCAAGTTGTTACGAAACACCTATTTTCTACTTTAATATTAAGAATACCGAGGCCGTTGTCCTTAGGTTGGCACGGAATGTTTCATTTCGCTAATTAGTATTTTTTTATGTGGCCTTCACCTTGCCGAAATAACTGAGATCTATAATAATCCATTTTTAGAACTCCCTTTGGGACCTGAAGAAAAGATAGTATAAACATTACAAACCTTGTTAAGATAGAATTGAGAAGAACCGGCCGACCTCCAACAGACATATGTTTTCCTTTCCAGCTATTTAATTTATTGAACTTCTACTCTATTATTTTTCATTCTCCATTACTAAGTTTCCTAACATGCATAGAGTTACGTAGCTAAACGATTATGTACCTAATTGAAACCCAAACAGTTGAGAGTGTTAATACTCCTTCACCTCCCCGAAGCAAAAAAACCCTCACTCTTACAAAAATTAATCTTAAGGTCCGCCACTTGCTCGAAAGCACATAAAAATAATTTCATATTAGTGGCCTTTGCCAAGTCATGTTCCATAAAAAGAACCGTGACATCAATGTATTACTCCCTCCATGCCAGATACTCCTGTTGGGAAACGTAACATGCAATTTTAAAAAAAATTCCTACGCTCACGCAAGATCTATCTAGGAGATGCATAGCAACAAGAGGGGGAGAGTGTGTCCACGTACCCTCGTAGACCGAAAGCGGAAGCCTTAACTTAACGTGGTTGATGTAGTCGAATGTCTTCTCGAATCAACCGATCAAGTACCGAACATACGGCACCTCCGAGTTTTGCGCACGTTCAGCTCGATGACGTCCCTCGAACTCTTGATCCAGTAGAGGCACAAAGGAGTCGATGAGTTCCATCAGCACGATGGCGTGACGATGGTGTTGGTGTAGTGATCCGCGCAGGGCTTCACCTAAGCACTACGACAATATGAATGGAGGAGTAAACGGTGGTGGGGGCACTGCACACGGCTAAACAATTGGTGTGTTTTGGGGTGCCCCCTGCCCCCATATATAAAGGATGAGGGGAGGAGGCCGGCCACAAGGGGTGCGCCAAGGAGGGGGGTCCTACTAGGACTCCACTCCTAATAGGATTCGCCCCCCCCCCCCTCTTTTTTCCTTCTACCGGAGGGGAAAGGGGGAAGGAGAGGGAGAGGGAGAAGGAAAGGGGGCCGCCACCCCCCTTCCCTAGTCCAATTAGGCCTCCTCCCTTGAGGGGGGCGCACCTGCCCCTTGTAGGCTGGTTAGCCTCCCTCCTATGTCCCATGTGGCCCATATCTTCCACCGGGGGGTTCTGGTAACCCCTCCAGTACTCCGGTATGTACCCGATACCACAACAAAAATTACACTTTTGTGATGATACGTGTTTGTCAAAGTAGGTCACGTTTTCTGTCATGCATGTACATCCATGACGATTTTATGACATAATCAAGATAGTCATACATGTGTTGTCGTAGAAGTGTTCCATGACATTACCAAAATTATCATCACGGAAGTGTCCACTTCCATGACGATAAATCGCTCATCACAGAAGTGCTTTCGTCAAGGGTGACCGACATGTTGCATCCACCGTAACGGAATACCGTTAAGCTATGGGGTCCGGTTTTGGATCTGATAACCCGTTAACAGCCCGGACCAATGGGGATTTTCTATGTGTAAAATCATCATTGGTTGGAGGAAACACGTGTCAACTCCATGTTGGCACAGGTGTCACTCATCCAATGGGCGAGATGCGCCTATGATATGTTGACACGTGTACTGGCCCAAAAGTGGCCCGTAAAGTTTAAATGGGCTGGCCCAACTAAAGGCCCACAAGATTTTGCGGACCATAATGGGCCGGCCCAGCTAAAGGCCCACAAGATTTTGCGGGCCATAATGGGTCGGCCCAGCTAAAGGCCCATGAGATTTTGCGGACCATAATGGGCCAGCCCAGCTAAAGGCTGACAAGACTTTGCGGACCATAATGGGACGGCCCAGCTAAAGGCCCACGAGATTTCACTGACCATAATGGGCCATCCCAGCTGAAGGCCCACAAGATTTTGAGGACACTAGTAGGCCGACCCATTAATAGGCTGCCATGTTCTGGGCCAAATGTCGGCCCATATTTGATTCGGTCCATTAACAGCCTGCCACGTTCTGGGCCTAATAAAGGCCCATACAGGATCTGGCCCGTTAAAAGCCTACCATGTTCTGGGCCAAATTACGGACCAGATTAGGTCCAACCCTTTAAGAGGCTTTGGGCTAAATTATGGCCCATATCACATTCGGCCCGTCAACTGGACGCTATGCTTTTGGGCCCACTTTCTAAAGGTTCATTTAGTAATTTGGCCTGATATTAGTTTCGGCCTGTTAAAGGCCCGTTTAACATTTCGGCCCTATATTTATCTCGGCCTGTTAAAAGTCCATCATACAGTTGGGCCTAACTATGGCCCGGTTTGCATCCGGCCTGCTCAGAGCCGATAATCTGATTGGGCCAAACAAGGACCGAGACAATTTTGGCCCATTAAAAGCCGGTGATTTGATTGGCACAATCATGGGTCGGGGTCTATTTCGGCCTGATGCCGGCCCGTGAGCTGTTCGGCACGTTTGAGGCCCAACCTACTTTTCAGCCTCCTAAAAGCCCATTGAGTGTTCTTGTGAAAATAGGGTCGGCGGTTTACTCAGCTCATTAAAGGCCCAAATCTACTAGTGGGCCAGTTTACATTTAGGACTGTTAACGGACCAAGATGACGGGGCCCATGATGCGGATCATACATAGTGATTTGCATGACGGCCCGATTATGTACCGTAATTTTACGGTTTGGCCGGTTTACTGCGAAGACATGATATATATACAGTAAAAAAATTGCAGCATCATGAATAAGAAAAAACCTAGACTATACAATAAGGAAATTACGGCATATTACATCCACTGGGCATCAAAGTTCGCCACTATGATAATAAAGCACAAGCAGAAAACAAATTACATACACTGGGCATCAAAGATCGCCACCAGTGGAAATAAACACGCCGACAAAATAATATACAAAACCGGCAGCACTTCAATAGAGTTCAAGAAGGTTAGCCCTGCTCGGGAGCTGCAGCGCAAGCAGCTGAGCAAGCTGATGAGACTGCGCTTGTTTGACACTTATATCCTCCTCACTCTGAAAGATAAACAAGCAGACAGATGACAGGTTTTGCACATATAAGTATCAGTGCTGACAATTCATCACATTTCTTACTGATGAATAAAGTGACACAGTTTAAAATAGCATTAACACAATATGGTATTGTTCAGGTCAAGACATGGCAGGAAATGACATTGTGAAGGAGTTGGCAGCTTCACGACACCACTGGATTACAGATCAAGAACTCATAAGTATCAATGGTTAGTGTGCTGTCACTTTATCCCATTTCAGATTGGCAAATAAAGAGACGGTTTAAACAATAGTAGAATGATATGACATTGTTCATAGTTAAGACATTGCAGAATATGACATTGTGCTGTAGTGGGTAGGTTCACCACACCATTGGATTGCGGATCAAGGATAGAAGCATACATGCAGTGCAAAAGAAGATCACTTGCTCTGTATAGTTTAATTTACATGGTATGAAGAAGGAACTTGATTGTACAACTAAAAACTTAAATTGAGAAGGACAAACTTTTGTTTATGAACTATATAATAAAATTTAAACATGCAATTTGATGCAAACACCAAAAATAAACAACTGTTGCAGTCATGCCTAACCAAATATACACAACAAAGTTTGAAGGCTTGAGAAGGAAAAACTTACATTATTGATGAAGACAGGCTCTATAAAGCCCTTGTCCATGCTGATGGGGGGGGGCAATTCAAGAAGTTTACCACAGAATCTTCTTCATAAGCATTGCCTTTATTCTATATTTTGTTAAGAGTAAATCTAGATGTGATAATATAAGAAAAAAATGGAGAATATTTAAGATAAGATGAAGAGTGATGCTACATAACCAAGTAGCTATAAATGTAAGTACAGTGATACAGGCAAAAGGTACAGCTAAGAGCAATGCAGAGCTAAACTTCTTCAGTACCATCGGTGTTATCCAACCTTATGGTAAGAGTAAATATAGATCTGATGTGTAGAAAATGGAGGGCAAAGGAAAATAAGCTGCAGAGTGATGGCACATGAACAAGTACCTGTCAATATAAGTACACTGATAAAGGGCAGGAGGTACTTACAAGAACAATGCAGAGCTAAAAAATTTCATTGACATTGGATATATTCTACACTAATGTAACCATTCATACATCAAATAATTTGGAGCGAGCAATTGATAAGCAAGATGTCATGCATACTACTATCACATAATGAACCAGGTATGTATGCAAGTACAGTGATACAGGACAACAAGTACTAACAAGAGCAAAGCAGCGGGCAGCATATTTGCGATATCCTGACGTTCTTTTCAAACCGGAATTCTTCTTCGAGCAGATTTCCTACAAAAAAGATCTGTAAAGCACATGCGGAAAAGTAGAAGTTCAAATTGTCATGCGATATCATAAACAGTACCTCATCCTGGGAACGAGACCAGTGCATAACAAGGTTTTTCCATTCAATGTCTTCTAAATTTAGCACAGGAGACTTCACGAGAAATTCTTTTATAGACTTGCCATCAAAGTGTGATTTCCTCAGGTAACACCGATACTGCTGCAATGCTTCCTTGAAAAGCGCAAGCAAGCTTTGCTCATCATGACTATCCAGATTGACCCTCGCCTACTTACAACAATGTAATGTAAATCATTGGTGTGCTCAATCAGCAGAAAACAGGAAAATAATCACCAGGAATAATAGCACTTACACGTAAGAGGGATAGGAAGATGTGAAAATGGTGTTTGTCTTCACTATAATCTTCCCATGATGGGAATATATGCACGTAGTCCTTAACAACATTGAAAGCATTGTCTTTTAAACCGTGAATAACTGGAATGGGGTTCCAATCTGCAGGAATTAGTCGTCTCTGCAGTTGGGATAGGTCTTCGGCCGGTGGACTTGCTGTACTTTTTGCTGGAGTGGGATTTTTCTGTGGTATGACTGGTGCTATGGCAACTGAAATCGGCATACCTTTTGCTGGAGTGCAGGTCCTGTGTGGTGGGGCTAGTGGTGTGGCCAGTGAAGTATGGGTACAGTCTGCTGGAATCGGTCCTACGTTTTGTGTCACTGGTTGTACAGTCAATATAAGTGGGGTGCTGTATGATTTCTCCGGCACCACCATGTTTTTCAAGGACTTTGCTGGTGCTCCTTCAGGTTCGGCAATCACCCTCTTATTTTTTGATGTCTAATGCACAAGAACAGCATTTGAGTGAAAAAACATGGTATGATGACAGATGGAATATGTATTGATAATGGATGGGCATGGCATCTTGACATATATGATGAGTAAACTAAGCAGATGGTGGTGCAACAAAGTAGAATAAATGCAAGACAACATTTGCAAGATACGCGCAATCAATAAAACCTTGCCAAATTAGAACATGCACCTTGATGGGTGAATAGGATAGGCCATCTGCCTTTGACTCCTCGAGGTTAGAATAGTCATTAGGATCATATTCTGAACAAGAATCAACAGGTGGCGAGCGTATGAGTTTTATTGCATCCAGAATGGCAATCAATGCCTTGGTGCCAATTTTGTAAGCCATTGCAGTTTTTAGCTTCAAGAGTGGACTGCTGCTAGTGCAGCACAAAGCAGCTACACAGATCATAGTGTAGATATATCGGGAAAACCGTAAGCATCAGATTAAAATCAGCAAAGTGGAACTTGCTGGAATATATGTGCTAGTATTTCCGGTACAGCTAGAAAGGCTTCGGATACCAGCTCTCTTCAACTGAAGGTGCGGTACTGTTAATATCAGTGTAACTCTCAAAGGCAACACAACTCCCCGCATTTCCTTGCTATTCTTATAGGATTCAAGTGGGCGGGCCACTACAAATCATATTCCTATGTTTACAAAATCTTATGAATCAAAGAGGCCCAAAGAGTTCAAAGTGTCCATCACAACCGACCGTATAGACCTCTAGACTGCAAATGTCCCTGCTCATCTTCACTACAAGGAACAAACTGTACTACTATCATACTCCCTCCATTCCAAAATATAAGTATTATTGTTTTTATGTCAATATTAAACTTTTGTTTTGAACCTTATGGATCTGAATATTCATGCCACAATAAAGAAAATTACATGGATAAGTATGTTAGGTAGAATTCCACATCAAAAATTCTGTTTTTATCATTTACCTACTCGAGGACGAGCAAAAATTAAGCTTGGGGATGCTTGATACGTCTCCAACGTATTTATAATTTTTTATTGTTCCATGCTATTATATTATCTGTTTTTCATGCTTAATATGCATTAATATGCTATTTTATATTATTTTTGGGACAAACCTATTAACCTAGAGCCCAGTGCCAGTTTTTGTTGTTTCCTTGTTTTTGAGTTTCGCGGAAAATGAATATCAAACGAAGTCCAAACAGAATAGAACTTTATGATGATTTTTCTTGGACCAGAAGACACACGTAGGACTTGGAGATCAAGTAAAAGGAGCCCCGAGGAGACGGCAAGGGTGCAGGGCGCGCCCCAGGGGGGGCACCCCTGCCTTGTGGGTCCCATGGAGCTCCTCTAACCCTATTCTTTGGCCTATAAATTCCCAAATGTTCCCAAACCACCAGAAGCGTCCATAAAAATACTTTTCTGTCGCCACAAGCCTCTGTTCCTGTGAGATCCCATCTTGGGGCCTTTTCCGGTGATATGCCGGAGGGAGGATTCGGTCACGTGGGGCATCTACATCAATCCTATTGCCCTTCCAATGAAGCGTGAGTAATTTAACTCAGTCCTACGGGTCCGTAGCTAGTAGCTAGATGGCTTCTTCTCTCTGTATGATTCTCAATACCATGTTCTCTCGATGTTATTGGAGATCTATCCGATGTAATATTCTTTTTCGATGTGTTTGTCGAGATCCGATGAATTATGGGTTTATGATCATATTATCTATGCATATTATTTGAATCTTCTCTGAATTCTTATATGCATGATTTGATATCTTTGTATTTCACTTCGAATTTTTGGTTTGGTTTGGCCAACTAGATTGGTATTTATTGCAATGGGAGGCGTGCTTAGTTTTGGGTTCAATCTTGCGGTGTCCTCACCCAGTGACAGTAGGGGTAGTGAGGCGTGTATTTGTGTTGTTGCCATCAAGGATAAAAAGATGAGGTTTTCATCATATTGCTTGAGTTTATCCCTCTACATCATGTCATCTTACTTAAGGCGTTACTCCATTCTTTATGAACTTAATATTCTAGATGCATGCTGGATAGCGGTCGATGTGTGGAGTAATCGTAGTAGATGCAGAATCATTTTGGTCTACTTGACACAGACATGATGCCTATATGCATAATCATTGCCTTGGATATCATCATAACTTTGCGCTTTTCTATCAATTGCTCGACAGTAATTTGTTCACCCACCGTATTATTTGCCTTCAAGAGAGAAGCCTCTAGTGAAACCTATGGCCCCCGGGTCTATTTTCCATTATATATTTTCAGATATATAGACCAAAAATACCTTTCTGCATTTTATTTACTTCTAATTTATTTTATGTTTTAGTAATCTTTTATATCTATCTCTATCAGATCTCACCATTGCAGTTGACTGTGAAGGGATTAACAACCCCTTTTACTGTGTTGGGTGCAAGTGTTTGATTGTTTGTGTAGGTGCATAGATTGGAGAATTGATTGTGCCTCCTACGGGGTTGATACCTTGGTTCTCTAAACTGAGGGAAATACTTATCTCTACTTTGTTGCATCACCCTTTCCTCTTCAAGGGAAAAACCAACGCAAGCTCATGAAGTAGCACCATCATCATCACCAACCTTCCTCCAACACCAATTTCATGATGCTCACCATCGTGTGTGAGTAATTTCATCATAGGCTTGCTGGACGGTGATGGGTTGGATGAGATTGATCTTGTAATCGAGTTAGTTTTGTTAGGGTTTGATCCCTAGTATCCACTATGTCCCGAGATTGATGTTGCTATGACTTTGCTATGCTTAATTCTTGTCACTAGGGCCCGAGTCCATGATTTCATATCTGAACCTATTATGTTTTCATGAATATATATGTTTTATTGATCTGATCTTGCAAATTGTAGACACCTATTACGAGTTATGATCTGCATACCCCAAGGTGACAATAATTGGGATTCTTTCCTGTGATTACAATAGTTTGAGGAGTTCATGTATTCACTAAGTGCTAATGCTTTGTTCCGGTTCTCTATTAAAAGGATGCCTTAATATCATTTAGTTTCCATTAGGACCCCGCTGCCACGGGAGGGTAGGACAAAAGATGTCATGCGAGGTCTTTTCCATAAGCATGCATGACTACATACGGAATACATGCCCACATTATATTGATGAATTGGAGCTAGTTCGGTGTCATCCTAGGTTATAACGGTTGCATGATGAATGCCATCCGACATAATTATCCATCAATGATCCGTTGCCTACAAGCTTTTCACATATTGATCTTTGCTACGTTACTTTGCCATTGCCACTGTTACAATTGCTACAAAATTGTTACCGTTACTTTTGCCACCATTACCGTTACTTCCATACTACTTTGTTACTAAAAACTTTGCTATAGATATTAAGACTTCCAGGTGTGTTTGAATTGACAACTCAGGTGCTAATACTTGGGAATATTCTTTGGCTCCCCTTGTGTTGAATCAATAAATTTGGGTTGAATACTCTACCCTCAAAAACTGTTGCGATCCCCTACACTTGTGGGTTATCAGAGAGTACATCCACTGCTCAAAATTAGGATTACTGTTGTTTCAGAGTAAAATGTTTCCATGTGGATCGAATCTTTTGACGAATTTGTCTAGTTCTTCATCAATGGTTATGATTTTTGGACATCAAAACCAATGGTCGGATGTATTGCTTTTTTTAGAATTTTTAGGATTTTAGTCCGATTAATATGGGGGCCTCAAAATTAGGAGTCTCCAATTAGTAAATACAAGATTCCCTCTAAATGTGACTCAACCATCGCATTGGTGACTCGGCGGCAATTGGATCGCCACCACCTCTAGTCTTCATTCTCAACCCTTCCACCCAGCCGCTGCTAGATCTCGATGCTCGAAAAACCCAAGCAACAACAATGATTGGCTTCAATTCTCGATTTTAGATAATGGAAATAAAAAGTATTCGGCCTTGACCCTGGCAGGCTACGACCTTCTTATTACGGATCACGACATGCCTTGGAGATCAAGTTTCTACCTTCATCATCTATGTTTTGGGCTATATGTCTCATGTCAAAGCCATTAAGCCAAGATCCAAACATATGATTGACATTTCTAGGAGGTTTTATGCCAAACTTGAAGTAAAGAAGTCTCCAAATGAATCTAGCATAGCAACAGTCAAATAAGAAGTGATGAATAGATTCTAAGTTACTACATAAACTACATTTTAAATTCCGTTCCAAGTTTCATTTAGTTAGATTATCTTTAGTCAACACAACTCTCTTGATTAAATACCACATAAAGATCTTGATTTTTAACAACATTTTTAGTTTCCATAGTGTCTTGTTGTTCACCACATGTCCAACATCAATCACAACTTTGTACATGGAGTTTTTTTGGGCGTGAAAACTTTGGATCTATTCATCTTCAATCATGGCAGTACAACAAACATCAGAAATAATAAAAACTACATCCAGATCCGGAGACCACCTAGTGACGACTACAAAAACTGAAGCGAGCCGAAGGCCCGCCATCATCGCCCATCCCTCGTCGGATCCGGACCAAACTTGTTGTAGTAGACAGTCGAGAAGTCATTATGCTAAGGCCCCATAGGAATAGTGTAGCAGAACAACAATTGTCGCCGGTGAAGAGTAGCGTAGATTAGAAGGATCCAAACTGAAAACACACAAACGTAATTGGACTACAACCAGATCCGAGCAAATCCATCACAGATCCGCCGGAGACACATCTCCGCACTCCCACTGACAATGCTAGACACACTACCAGGACGGGGGCTAGGCGGGGAGAACCTTATTCCATCTTTAGGGAGCAGGACACAAACCCTATCAAAACTCAAAGGAACATCTAAAAACAGAGCCTTCCCGCCGGCAAGGGCTGAGATCCACCATGCCTCCATGGCCCTAAGGCCACCGGAGACGAGGCAGACCGACGACGACACCGACGAGAGCCAGAGAAACTCTAAGCTTTGCACATGGCGTTAACTGAGAAGACACCTGATTGTGTCTACAAAATTATTTAATTGCACATGAACAATGCTTGTTGGAAGGTTCCAATGCTCAAAAATGAATCTATAACTCTCATTAAACCAGTTCAAAACTGAGAGTCACCTGGTTTCTTCTCCATTTGGGTTGTAGTCTTGTTTTTAATGTATTTCCTCCTAAGTAAACTATACCACATTCCTTTGTGATTTACTAGTTTAATAGCCTTTTACTTATGAGGCACCTATTATGTACTTCAATATTCAGAATACCAAGGTCGCCTATGTCCTTAGGTTGGCATAGAATGTTCAATTTGGCTAACTAGTATTTTTTTCGTGTGGCCTTCACCTTGCCAAAATAATGGAGATCTATAATAATCCATTTTTTCTAGGACTCTCTTTGGGAGCTCAAACAAAGATAGTACAAACATTACTAAACTTGTTAAGACAGAGTTGAGAAGAACCAGCCGACCTCTTTTTTGCTCATCTAAAAAATTGTTAAGACAGAGTTGGAGGTGAAAACGATACTCCCTTCTTTCCTGTTTAGAGGGCTCATCTAAAAAAAATTCAGATTTCCATTATATTAGGCTCACTTCGTGTCCAATTGAGTTAAAGTGCTTTGAGTCTCACGTCATATTTAATTCTTAGAGATTAGAGAGAGGGAATTAGTGGTCATGCATGCATCAAATTCTACATACACCATGCAAGTCCAATAAGATAGAGAGAGTGATGTTTTTATTGCTTCGGGAGTCGAACATATGGAAAATACTCGTATTTCATTGCATACTTTTGTATCCACAAAACTCATGGCATCCATCAAAATCTATCTTAGTCGACGAGATTTCAGATCTAATTCCTCTAAACCGGAAGGGGGAGTATATAAGGACCCCTCCTGGATTCCCAAAACAAAATTAGTAGAGAGAGCAAAAGAGCTGGCAGCCTCTAATAAAAGCTCCACTACACATCAACACAAAGTGGATTATTAGGTGCTCTTCCGTGTGCCACTGGTGCAGGTCAATTGAAAAATGCGGTTGATAAACGAGCAACGATAAATATAAGTATTTTATAGACTCCATAAATATAACCCGGCAAGGAGCTTTCTTATAAGCAATTGAAAATTTGGGATTTGATTCCATAGCCTCGGGACATTATCCACATGTAGTCCATCCACCCTTTGAGAATGCTGAAGGGCCATCGGTGGTCCAACTTTCGAAGGACGAGGTGCTTTAAAATAGCTTGCTTAGCTTCAGTGTTATTGAATTTGATGTCAATTGAGTTCTACTCCCTCCCTCTTAAAATAAGTGTCTCAAGCTTAGTACAACTTTTACTAAAGTTAGTACAAAATTGAGACACTTATTTTAGGACGGAGGGAGTATTATTCATCCTAGAAGGAAAGTTGTGATACAGTGAAACAAATAGCTGGTTCTTTTGTTTCAATATTGGTTTGTCGAAACCACCTTTCAGACTCTGATTTTCATTTCAGGTCAAGGATCAAACTTATTTCCTCTCACATCTCTCTCAGCCCCAGCTTAGGAGGCTTCTTTTTCCACTGGGGTGTATAACAAAGGTGACATATTTTATCAGATCAGGATAGTTATGTTTTTCCAGGACTGCCGGTGTATTTTTTGTAAATTGAGCTCATCTTTTACAAGATGAAGTTCGCAGTCTGGCTGTTCAGATGGACCTTCCTAACCAAGCTAGAAAGGATTCCCAGGGGATATGTTTTCTTGGAAAGGTGATTGCTTTAACATAGTTGTTAATAATGCACATGTTTTGTGCAAAATATAGTTCTGTCCTTTCTCCTAGTTTTTTCTTATTTTAAGCTTAAAAAGTCTCTCTTTCTAGGTCAAATTTAGAGAATTTGTTCAAAGACATATAGGAGAAATGGAGGGTATGCTTCTTGAGGCAGAAACTGGAGATTACCTAGGGACACACCGTGGGTTTTGGTTCTATACGATTGGTCAGCGACAAGGTTTGCGACTTTCTGGAGGACTTTGGTACGCACTGTTGATAATACACTAAAATCAGCTAATTAAAATGTATATTGCCTGAAGTATTATGCAATTCAAGAAAGATCTGCCCTCATGTAGCACATATCTCTTTATCCATAGATTCATCAAATGACTTGTTCCTTACGCAGGTATGTTGTGGAGAAAGATGTGCAAAATAATGTGGTTTTTGTATCAAGGAATTACTATTCATTGGATAAGAGGAGGCGGACATTTCGTGTTGGATCACTAAACTGGTTTAGTGATTCTGGGCCATCAGACAATGAACGCCTTAAATGCAAGGTACCATAGTTACACAATTAGGTCTTGTGGCAGTATAGCATATTTGAATTGAAGTTCTTACCATCTGCAAGGGTTAAATGGTGTTTGTTACTCCCTCTGTAAATTAATATAAGAGCATTTAGATCACTAGTTAGTAATCTGAACGCTCTTATATTAGTTTACAGAGGGAGTACAAAATATATGTATATGTCGTCCTCGTAAGGAAAAAAAAATCTATAACCACCACCCCAATCAAACACACAACCCCCAAAGCAATCATCAGCAGTCCATTTTTCCCCCTGTCAAAACATGTGCATGGTACCATCTGTATGCTTGGACTCGTTTAGGTGCTAGGTTAGGAGAGAGTGGTTCATAAATCCTATTGATCCTCGATTACAGTTAAGCAGTTCTGAAACCTATCAGTTCTACCTTGACCTACGGTCGTTAATTTTTAATTTGGGTTTATAGGAAAATACGGCGGCAGCTTCCAACTCACTGTTGCCTGATCCATCTTCGTTTTAACTTTTATACACAATCTGTTTAGTATTCAGATCAACCGTGGATCTGCTTTTATCATGTGCTGCACTTTATTCTGTCGGTTAGAGCATCTCTAGCAGACCTTCTATAATGCCGACTCGCAAAACGCGTTTACAGTTCACGAAAAAACGGCTTTGAGGGCTGACGCGGGCGGCGGTAGAGTCAGACCCCACAAAATGGACCGTAAAAAAAGATATTCGCAAAAGATGCTCTTTTACGGGTCGGTATATGGGGTCTGCTCGGGCGCCGCCACGTCGACCCGCAAACTGAAAACCCCTAATAAAGCGAATTTGGAAACAATTCCGACAAATGAGTTTAAATTCAAACAATAAAACATAGTTCGCGCGCAAATAAAATCATAGTTTTATAGGACAAACGCAAAAGGGCTTCATGCAAAAGCGACGACCACGTACGTCATCATCTTGGTCGCTTTTCATTCGTCGTCATGATCTTCACTCCGCACCACCTCCATCGAGCTCATCGACGCCCCCGAATCCATCGCTGGCACTTGTTCCAACTCCGGCAACCAAATCATCGGTGGGCGCACTAAATGCATCGGCGACATTGGTTCCAAATCCTGATGAGAAAACATCGCCGGCACTATAACACGCACCAGCCGAAGCAAGCATCCTCCTCTTCAAGATGTCTCTCCTTGCCATATCATGCCATTCTTTGGTGATGTCGTCCATTTCATTGCGGTTCAATGTCATGATCCTATTCTCTTCGGCAAGAAGCTTGGACAAGGCTTTGTTCTTAGCGGCACGTGCTCTTCTCCCCTCAATGGCCGCCTTGCGCAACCCCTCGTCCTTGAGCAATTGCCACTTATCTTGATTCTCTCATGCCTTCTTCTCGGCCAACTCTTTCTTTGTCTTTGATGTCTTTGCTAACATCAACTCATTTGATTGCACCATGACATCTATCTTGTCCCGCAAGCTCGATGATTCGTGTTCCCTCTTGATCTTCTCCTTTGTCTTCTTGTCACTATCGGGCTTGTTCAAGTTTCTTGGGTCATCTTCATCTTCATCTTCATCCATGTTCGTAAGTGAACCTCTCTTCGGTGGGAATTCTTTGTCAATCAACTTTCACTTGTCGCACTCTTTGAGCATATCCCAATAGTGCTCTAGTTTAATAAATTTGCCTTCGGAAGCTTCCATGTCTTTGTATCTTTGTTGGATAATTTTATCCTACACAATTAAAACAAAGTCAAATAATGCCATCACTTCATATGATACAAATGATGTGCACAACTTGGGACGTGAAAACGAACTCACATAGTCGGATTCCACGGTTTCACTTGGAGGTGCATTGCAAACTTGTTCCAAGCAAGAAGCCCAACGGCTACAAATCGGCTTGATCAGGTCCCAACGACCTTGGAGTGAGCGAAAGGTCTGAAATGTCCTATTGGGATGCTTCGCCATCATGCGGGAGTATTGATCTTTGATTCTTTGCCAATACCTCTTGGAGGTTTGAGATGTACTCGTGCAAGCATCAAGAGACACCGCACTCCAAGCCTTGATCGAGATTTGATCTTCCAAGATCGTGTAGTTCTTTGATCTGACGCTTTTTTTGCTTGCGCTCGCTCATAAGCCCCCTCATCTACCTCCTCCACTTCATCTTCACCATCGTGCGCCACCCTCCATTTCATTGTAATTGAAATCAGCGAATGGGGCTTGATCGATGTCCAACAAGTTCACGAACTCAGTAGTGGCATTGTTCGACCACCGCTACATTGAGTGACATCAAGTTACGAGCTACAACAATGGCGAAAGGCGAAGCAAGAACAAGGGGTCGAATATGCATACTTTCCGGTCATTTCATCAAACACCTCGCCTGCGATGGAAGCAGCGCCGTTGAACGGCATTGTCGGGGAACATCTTGTCGGGGCAGAGGGAGTGACGAAGGCGCCGGCCTTTTCATAGGAACCTTCTTGCGCTTCATGCCCGAAACCTTGCTCACCTTCTTCGCCGACGGCCGGGCAGATCGCGCAGCGGCCGCGGCACCCGGCGCGCGTGCCTTTCCGGCGGGGCCAGCCGGATTGCCGCCATGCACGACAACGTTGCCCTGCCGCTTGCGGGCAGGCCCGATGGTGCCTTGGGCGACGGCCGGGGCGACATGACCGGTGACGAGATCCGCAGGAGGGGATTGCGCGTGCGCGACCTCCACGGCGACGGGGGACGGCTGGGAGGCTTCCATGGCAGCAAAGAATGACCGCGGAAGATGGAACGGAGCGGGCGGTGGCGGGGCCGCGTGGAAATTTCCCTCGCACCAAATCTTGCTGCGGATAGGGGGCGAGCTCGGGTTGGCCTCCCACCCCGTGAATCTAAAGGTTGAGGGCGAACTTTTGCCGCGCCCTGCAAAAAGTTTTACGGATCGAACACGTTTGCGGGATCTGCTTGGGCAGAATTTTCCGCGCCGACCCATAGTTTGACGGTTATTTTACGGGTCGCGGTGTTATACAGGGTCTGCTAGAGATGCTCTAAGTTGATATCCATGCTACTGTCAATACCAGGTACGGCATAGTCCCGATTTCCATGATTGCACCGTGGCAAAAGAGCAAACCGAAGAGAAGGGAGACGTTTTGGAGGTTCGTCTGTCCAAAGACGACCAGGGTTTAGCAGCTGGCCAGTTTGCAACGTTCTACCGTGACAATGCGTGCCTGGGGTCAGACATAATCCTGGATTCCTATGACGAAATGAGCTTCCCTGTGTCTGCAAAGGCGCTGGAAACTGCTAGGATGGAGGATAAGTCCAAGCTGGGGAAGCCCATATAAGGATCATGAACTTGGAGCATCTGGCGAACCCAGAGCCGGAGCCGGCCAAGGTTTTTGACAGACATCACCAGCTTCTTGTAGCCTTCTCTTGACTACTTACGTCTGTGATCATGTGAAGATATACACTGGCAGTTTGAAAGTTGGCACACCCTGCAAATGCAAGAATCGGGGAAGTTCCAGAAACCATCATCGTTATGCTGCTCCAGTCTGTTGGTGCAAACCCTAAACCCTAGCTCGCCCTAGCTCCTTTCTACCTCTCGCTTTCTCTCTCTCTGTGTGACACGAACCGAGGAGGAAGAAGCAAGAAGGAAGAAGAAGACGCGGTGTACAGGAGATTTTCAGGCGCACGAACGCC
The DNA here is from genome assembly GCF_018294505.1 of Triticum aestivum. Lineage (NCBI taxonomy): Eukaryota > Viridiplantae > Streptophyta > Magnoliopsida > Poales > Poaceae > Triticum > Triticum aestivum. The sequence goes on along the minus strand of NC_057804.1, from coordinate 574,699,520 downwards.
ACAGCCGCACGAACGGCCACTCCACTCAAGCACGAACTCGAGCACCCCACCTCACCATTACAACGATCACCACGCGGGCTTTATACCCGGAGCCAGCGACTGGGCACGCACCCACGCTCCCTCCCCCCTCGCGCCCGCGATCCGCCCGCCTCGCTCGTGCCCACGACGCGCTCCGACGCGCACGGCTCACGGCGGGCTTCCAATAGATCACGCACGAGCACCCCGCACGTCTCGCCAACGGCTGTCCCCTACAGACACGCACACGGTGTACGAGTCCACGGACATGCCCGTGCACTCTACACACACGCACACACTCGACCCGCTATGGACCCGACGTGTCCGACTCGTCCAGTGCGTGCCCATACACGCGCTGGTCGTGTCCGACACGGTGCCGCGGCTTATTAGCCCAATACAGTCAGGAGCCCCATCCAGGTGGTTCTTGAAAAGGTGGCATCCATTGGCGACTTTGCGTTTGGGAGAAGAAATGCTTTGCCACCGGATAAAAGTGGTGGTGGAGCATCAATCAACGCATGATTGCCCATGCAAGAGCTGACCTGGTCTGACATAGTTGCCATGTCTAAGCAGGAAAGGCAAGCGGGCGAATGGATAGGCATGTTGTTCCCTCTTGAGCCAAAATGTCTAGAGTAGTATTAAGTGTTCGTAGTCAGCGGTACCACTTCTAACTGATACCCTGTGAAGTTATGATACGGCAACACTAATTTTTATTAATCAATCAACAGGTTCTAGACTAAACCAGGATGGTTAATCACAAAATCATTCTCCTTTTTGCATGGCAGCATTCTGGAATCTAAACTGGCTGCGTGCTAGATTGTACTAGAATGAAGGCATGTGTGGGCAGCTGTGAGAGAGATTAACAAATTGTAAGCATGTAGCACATGGAGAGAGACGTGGTACCGTTCGTCATGTCGCCACCTGGATTCTTTCTGCAGTAAGAGATACCAGACCAGGAGTAGTAGCACGTACTGATTATTTTTTTGTATAAAAGGCCAGTAAAGCCACCTGGGCCTGGCGATTTTTCTGAGGGCATATCCTTGATAATGTTCCTGGTCTCAACTTTGGAGAAGCAGACAGGTTGATCTCGGCCGACCTTGGCTGTTGCACACACCAATATTGTATGTGTCATTTCGTGTCATTCCGTGAGTGCAGATTTATTTTAAAACGATGGCCTTTTTGTCCACCTAGTGCATTATGTCTCTATACAAACAGTTATACCATTTAGTCATACCTCTCATCTCCGATCGCCATATCTAGCCACCTATATCTATAGCCTGACCTCCTGCCGATCTCAGGCTAGCTAGCAGCAGCCATGGCTTCTACATCCGCTCTCAAGACGACGGCCGCCGTGTTCCTGCTGGTCCTGGCCCTAGGGCACCTGACGGCCGCCGCCGATGCATCTCCGCATCACCAGGACGCTCGACGGCTGCTCGCAGAGCACAACAATCTCTCCGCGAAATCAGGCCTCCTGGTAGACGCAAGGGTCGTCGTCGGACCACAAGAGCAGCCCGGAACCACCGCCGTCCTGACGGATGCCGATGGCGAACCCTTGTGCCCCTGCTGGCCCACGTGCTGCTAGCCAGCCAGCGGCCAAAGGATGTTGATGCTCGACTGAAATGTCGCGACCGGATTTTCGGGATATAATTTCCAGAAAATGACCCTTGTGCTCACCAGCCCCAGGATTACTGTTAGCTGATGAGGCACCAACTTGATACAGAAATTCCAAGCAAAAATACATAAAATATGTAGTACAAGACCATTCTGGCCTAGGAGTACAACAAATGGTTTCTAGTGGTTGATGGCGGGAGCGGTTTGTGGATCATCAGTGTCCGTGGAACTCCATTTCCCACAGGAACAGCTAACCAGGTTAACTCCTATCTTCGCGAGGCTGCTATCACCATTGCTTAGGTTCCGGGGCTGTCATCGCAACGCTCCTCTCCATGCAAGAAATCTGGCCAAGACAATAGCCAGGGACAAGCCAGTGAGTACTTTGAATGTACTCGCAAACATTATGAACACGGGTATAATATAAATGATAATCGTGCGCTGAAACATTCTATGATCACATCGTCAGTCATAAAATAAAATATCTCTGATGCATGCAAGCAGGTTATTTATATGCAACATGGATATGCAATGCTGGGGTAGAAATAACATGCACCGATCAGGTGTCTGTAGCGACGCCTCGAAAGGGCCATGATATGAAGCATGCCTCAGTCGGGCGTCTAAGCGACATCACATAAAGGGCTTATATGATAAATAAATGACAAGCATGCCACAGTCGGGCGTCTGTGCGACGCCACATAAAGGGCTTGTAAAATAAATAACAAACATGCCACATTCGGGCGTGTGAGCGACACCACATTGAACATATAAAGGATGAGCAAGTGTGCCCAACTAGCGGCCGTGGCCACATCTCCTTTTATTCGTCTGCGTTACTGTAGCTACGAGGGAAGGGATAAGGTCTCGAGTGCTCGCTTCCTCCGGCCGCCTCCTTCTCTTCCTCTTCCTCTTCCTCTCCCTCGGCGTAGCCCCTCCACCTCCCTCCTCCATCGACGGCGCCTGGTCCAGATGGGGCTCATCTCGTCTCCATGGAGAGCAGGGGTGGACAGTGGGAAGCGGTGGGGAGAAGCGAGCGGCAGCCGGCAGGGAGAGCCACGACGGGGTGGGCAGTGGGAAGCGGTGGGGAGAAGCGAGCGCCTGCCGGCAGGGAGAGCCACGACGATGGTCGGCGTCAGCTGCCACTTCCTCCCCCCGCCGGCGCCGCGAGGCCGCCGAGCCCGCGCCCGAGCTTCCCGTCCGTGAGCGGTCACTCTGCCCACCGGCCGTCCCTCGTCTGTGTGCTTCTTCTCGGGATGCTGACGCCATGGAGCTCATCAAGGTGCCCTCTCGTCCCTCTTCACCTCCTCCATGTGTCTGTCTCTATTCGATTTGGTCCTTTGATTCAGCTTTCTCACACAAGCGGATGGTTGTTGTGCTCTGTTCGTGTTCGCGCTCGTGCAGCTCCCTCTCTGCTGCAGGAGGATTGGATCGGATTGGTTTCTACATGCTCTATTATCTGTTTGAGAACTGAGTTGCGGCCCTCCAAATCTTCAGCCCCAGAAGGAGGATTTGAGAGTGGAGAAGGGTCAACTGAATGTGATTTGGAGGAAGGAGTTGTCCAGGAATCAAAATGTTATTATTCTACTATTCTGCAGGGGAGAATCTAAAGATTATTTGTTTCTTTTTATGCCTGCAGATCGCGTTTAGTGTTTGGGATTCACACCCTACATTGATAAGGTCTGAATTTAACATCCACTTTTAACACTGGGATCCTCAAGTGTTTCAGTTCGTACTTTGCCGACGTACAATCTATTGGCCACATTTTCTAGCACACTTATTCCAACTGAAGTCAGCTCCTGCTTGCACTTCTCCACTGAGTGAATACTAATAGTTCTAAAAAGATAAACCACCCATAGAATTGGTTCTAATTAGATCCTCTGAAAGATGCAAGCAGCTAGAGTACCTTAGTCCATAGGAGTCCTGCAACTGGTTCAGAAGTTCTTGAGTAAACTGGATCAGTGAGAATATTAATTGAGTCGCTGCTCAAGAAACAAAATAGAATAACGACAGCGTAGCTAATACCATTTGTCTGTGCATGATGTATTTTGATCTCAAGTGCATTTGAATGGCTTGATTTTTGCAGAGATCTTGTCACCTGCGCCCTTGTTTGGTCGTACATAAAACTGTCATCTTGCTTTAAAGTCAAGTGGTCAGGTCTTTGATAGTACGCATGGGTGAACCCACCTTTTGTTGAATTTGGGAACCGTCTAATATAGCTATTTTTTAAGAAGGAGCTTGAACAGATCTCAGTATATGTTAATTTTGTAGAACTAAAGGTTAGCACAGAATTGTATGGTTTTATTTTCTGGGTCAAAAGCTTGATTCATGCAGTACATTCTCTAATTCTTGATACATTTCAGTATTCAATTTTTTCATTAACAATACAAAATAGTCATCTTGCTTCAGATTCAAGTGACCAGGTCGGTGTCGGCCTGCCCATAGCGCCTCCACTCCATCCCCCTCTGCGTCACTCCTACCACCGCTCGAGGCCATGGCCATGATGCCGCCGGTGGAGTATTATTTTTCTACGTTTTATCCATGTGGATCTAACCTTACATCTACTGGCCAACCTTTTGATGAAGTAAACATTTACAACTCTGTTGTGGCTTGTGATTTACTTATCTAACTTTTTTCATTATTTGTTGCTTTTACAGGCTGTAATTGTGCCTGACTGACTAGGTAATTCTCAGAGAACTGAAGCAACTAAGCTTTCAGGCATGTGTACTGTAAACAGAACCAAGTTCTGCATATATTGTATTTGCAAAAAAAAATTTGGCCTGTGTGGTTCTAACAAATTTGAGATGATAAATTCTGAACACTAAAAGAATTAGCTTTCTAGGACCGGTTTTCTTGTATGACCTTGCACTACTGTATTGATTTTCTTATACTTGCATGGTCGGACTAATAATCAGCACAGTACATTACTAATTCAATAGGACTAATTTATTTGAACTAAAGCCTTAGTATGTATGTTCATAATATGTGCAGATCACCACATGCAGACTATTCATTCCCTGCCAAACTGCACATGCTAGCCACTATTTGAAGATGACGTTGTAAAAAAATGCATAAGCTGGGGATGGCATGGTGATGCTGCTGGTCGAGAAGTACCATCCCAGTGTGTACTTCCTCCAGCCCATAATTTCAATTTTCTCTTGTTGAATGGCAAATTTATGCTTGGCTAGGATCGGATTCTGGCGTTTAGTGCATCCGCACTGATCTTATTGCTGGATTTGGTAGGGGGTGATATCATTTCGTTCATGAGTGAACCTGAACACTGATGTAGCTTCCCAGATTCCTTTACGCTCCAGTCATTCAAATATTTTGCGATGCCTTAGTTCTATCTTCAGGAATAAATTTAACATCAACACGGTGATTTGAGAATGCAAACAAGCACAGTAGGATGTTCCATGTCAATTAGCATATTTATCTCTCTCCTTTTAGATTCCCTACTAAATAAAATTTCCAATGACGCTTGATTATGGTACATGCTAAAGAATTAGTGGTGGCATTTGGTTATTTTGTACAGTACTTCTGAACACTAAAAAAATTAGCTTATTCAATTTCTTCCATTGTTGTGCCTTCCACTGATGTTCTCTACTGTTCCCTTGGTTGCAGTTCTTTCCTTACCTGCCAATGCTTCCTCCTGCCTTGCCAGCTACGCGTGTCCTCACCTTTGTTCATCAATTCGTGTGCAGGTATGAATCGGTGATGTTTTTGACGCCCATAGAGCCATTACCTCGTGCATGTGTATTTTGTGTGCCAGTTTACCAGTTAGTGAGTGATAATGTCCGCATGAATGTTTCATCGTTTAGCAAGTGATCAGCAACATGCATCTCTTACTTTTGGATTGAAGTGCAGATCTTGCTAAAGAGATGACCATGGAGTCATTTATGTATTCTTATGCCCCAATGCTTCATTAATTATTCTTATTATGCAATATAAAATTATTTCTTACCGTCTTCTATTGTTTCCTCTGATTTTCTCAGTTATTCAGAGAACACCACATGTTACATGAATTCTAGACTACTTTCCTAGAGGTAGTTGTTAGAATCATCTTCTTGAATTTGCCTGCTTAGCATCTAATATTTCACACTCGCCAATTGTAATATCTCACGCTTGCCAATTTTTAGAATCAGGTTCTTGAGTTTGCATGCTTAACCGTGTCCCTATGCAATTGCTCACCAACCTCGCCAATTGTGAGTTTGTCCCACATAGTGGAGTTTCTGTGAGTTTTTGTAGTCTATAAATTCTTGGAAATTCTCTTGTTGCTGCTATAATGTGGGTGTGTTCGGCTTCCTTCTTCATTTAAGGTGAATCCTTGCTTCCAGGTTGGCCTATGAAATGATGTAGTTTCTGCTGGAAAATAAGTTGTTATGCAATTATAGTTAGGTTGCCAATTTTCCTTCATAACTGCATTTAATGGGTAGCTGTTATGCTCACTTTGCTCAAAGAAAGGTTGTCTTGCCATGCTACTTTGTGCTTTAAGAAATAGGCTGACACCAAACCAGTAATCCTAGACTTCTGCTTTGTTGGCCGAAAGTTACTAATTTTGTTTTTCTTGTTATCTTTAGCCATTCCAAAACATTTATCTGGTTTTGTAGAATTACAGACCATAGAATTATAGCCGGCCATATTTTTGAATGCGTGAACCTCACATAGATATCATGCTAATGTAGTTTGACGGAAGTCGTAAAACCAATGGATAGGCATCGTCTTCTGCTAAGGTTCCTTTCACCCTTCTTTAGAACCCAACAAGAATTCATCAAAAAATTAAAGATCTTGGTTAGTGATTCGTTTCAATGGCCGGTATAGTAAGGCTACATTAATTATCAAATTATTCTTCATTTCTTTTTGCCTGCCCTTGTTTAACAACCTAATACTGATTGATCAGGTATATTGCAATGAGTGCTTACTTATGGTTTGTCCCCTGTTATTTTTTGATTCCAGTCTTCATACTTTCAGACACCTTCGATATATATAGGAAGAAGAAAGTATTCGCTCCAGACGAAGATGTCTAGCTTGCCTGTGTGCTGTAACATTAATCAGTGCATCGGGCCCAACGATTTCTGTCATTGGAACCTTGATGATTTATCTCATTTCAACGTAATCTAACCCCTCTGATTTTTGTCAGTACATGATTGTATACCTCCTATGCCCGCTTAATTCTGTGTTCATTTTGTTAATCAAGAAACATCTGATTTTATGGCTGGGTACGTTGAAAATATATAAAACCTTTCTTCTTTTGGATAATTTGTTTTCCTTTGACCAATCTTTGTTACTTGCCTACACATCTGTGCACAGCGTGCTGCTCCAGCGCGACCGCTTCGTGTGTTGCCTCGAGTCGCGTGGCCACTACTCTCTCGCCAAGGCGGAGGCAGCTTCCACTCTCGACGCCCTCTGCTGCGCGCTCTCGCAGGCGGCGTTCGCAAAGCCTTGTCACAGCGCTGCAAGTGTTGCCCCCCTCCTCCCCAAGGGCAAGGTGAAGGAAGGTGCCTGTGTGGTTCTTCTGCAGCTCGCGGCAAGGATTGTTGTGTCCAACCTACATAAGAATGCCAAGAAGTCCTTCTCGGAGATGTAAGCCATGGCGCATGTTTCTGCCATTATTTCCTTCGGTTGGATTTCGTGGATTTAGGTGTTGAAAAATTATTGGCTGTGGATGCAGGATTAAGGACATGTACCTCCACTACAATGGGAGATCTGGGCTGCTTCTTTGTGGCTTCCAAACTTGAAATATTTGTTTGAAAGTTAGTTTAGTTTTTTGTTGTGGATTCACAGCTTCTCACATGTACCATCCTCTTAGACCTTTAGATTTCTAAAGAAACTAAATGAAGATATGGTGGTATGGTCTCAATAGTACAACTTAAAGCCTTCCATGCTTTATATTTTCTTTAAAATTTGCTCTTGAAAAATCATGTATCTATGTTAGATCCGGTGAGAAAAGGCGGCTTCCAAGCAGAGGATGCGGGAGTGTTGGCCACATTTGGTTTTCGACTTGGGTGTCTAAATATTCTCACAATACTTGACTCCCTCTCGGCCTTTGCGCCATTGGCGCAATGAGTCATCTAGTAAAGGGCTTAAATAACAAGCATGCCACAGTCGGGCGTCTGAGCGGCACCACATAAAGGGCTTATAAAATAAATAACAAGCATGCCACAGTCGGGCGTCTGAGCGACACCACATAAAGGGCTTAAATAACAAGCATGCCACAGTCGGGCATCTGAGCGACATCACATAAAGGGCTTATAAAATAAATAACAAGCATGTCACAGTCGGGCGTCTGAGCGACACCACATAAAGGGCTTATAAAGTAAATAAATATAGTGAATATCCAGGAGGTAAAACCATCCCAAGGATACTCAATATTTCAAATAATATAAAGGGGTTAGTCCATAACAAAAATAATCATAATCATCATAAGTCACAAGTCACAATCCATGTTCTGGTTTAACAGTTTCTCCTCCGAAGACCGACACTAAGACCGACACTTGACCCATCCCAGACTGTAATCCTTAACCATGGACACGGCTATTCGAATAGGTTTAATCTCTGCAGAAGGTGTACTCTTTACCCACGCCCACGAGTAACGGATTCCTTTAGTCCATCGGGACTAATTCCGTCTACGGCCTTTTAGTTGGAAACACACCTAACTTGCACACATCAGCTTAACTCACATGTGTCTGGAATCACCCACGACACCTGCCAAGCAAAACTCTAAGTGGGGAGGCTACAACCTCGCGTAGCATGGGATCAAATTTATATTGCGCGCTCTAAGGGGTGGCCTCCCCTCTCGGTCTCAACCGGAAACACACATGCCCCCGGACCAGGTGGCCTGCCTACCATCTACAACCGGTATCTTCCACCATGGCCTCTCTATACGGTGTGTGCTAGAAAGAGGTTGACAACTTACTGAACCGTACTTTACTTGTTGTAGAGACGAGTGGTAGTACGAAACAAGTATGGGGTTACTGGAACAAGACTCAATCTATGGTCGACTCAGGAGGTTTTAAGTATTCCCTGCATGATTAGCATAACGAATATATTTCATCCAACAGACAGAGTCACCACTCATCATACCCCTCATGCCATGCCGGACACACTCGTCTCGACGAGGAACTAGGGACAAGCTCGGGTCTACCCAAGACAGAGACTTTCCCGTTTTCCTTCTGGTAGGCACGGAAGGCATACGAGGATGATCATCATCACAAGCATGTCCATTTCCAACAGCAGGGAAATTTCCAATAAGCATTCATGCAAACGATCACATCAACACATAAAATAATGAGTTCCACGTATTGAAGTGATGTCATAATCGTGTCAAATGATGCATGCAAAATATTATGCCAGGGTTCAGAATGCTTGCCTTCAAGGTGTGGAGAGTCAGGGTGCATTCCAAAACTTTGAAAGTTTTCTCCTCTCTCCAAAATCCTATTTTGAAAATATTGGAATCAACACACAATTTCAAAACAGCACAAAAAAGTTGTTTGAAAATTTTTCAAATAAATCTTAAAATAAACTAGACAAAATTTGAGAGATGTAGGAAAAAGAATCAATTCATTTGGAGTTATATTAAAAAAGTTATAGCCAGTCAAAGTCCTGGTAAAAATCTGTTTTTTTTTAAGATATAAAAGAAAACGCTTCAGACGGAATACATTTTCGGTGTAGGGGAAACGTACTGGGGAGTTATACGCCTTCACTTAAACACGTGTGGAGGCGGGCTGGGTCGCTGACAGTGGGTCCAGGGGCCCCACTGGTCAGGTTTGACCAGTCCCCTCCCCTCTTCTTCCTCTGGCCGAACATAGGCGGGGGCTCCAGCGATTGTCGCCGGCGTTAGGCGGCTCCTCGCGGGCCCCCGAGGGTGGGGATGGATCCGCAAGACTGGGGCGGTTCTTTCGGTGGTCGAGGGAGTAAAGGGGATGGAGGGAGTCGTCGGCGACGAGCCTCGCGGCAGATGGCGGCCTCGATTGGATTTGGGGGCCGGGGCTATGGTGGTTCCCGACCAAAATTGAGCGTGGGGTGCACTCACGAGAGGGAGGGAGATCTCCTGGTGAAGAGAGTGGAGAGGGGGAGGTCCTGGTGGCGCCGGAATGGCCGGGGCAGTGGCGGCGACAGGAGTTTCCGGAGAGGAAGAAGACGACTTCCCTGGTCTTCCTACTGCTATGGGTGGGTCGGTGAGGGAGTGAGAGAGGCTACGTGAGGCCTGGACGAGCTCGGGTGCTTCTTATATAGTGTGGCCATGGCGGTTCCGCAGCCGAGGATAAGGTCGCCGGCGAACCGACGTTCTGTAGCTTGCAGGGTGACGTGGAGGCGACGAGAGCTAGCCGACGAGCGAGGGGATAAGCTTGCGCGGCTCCCAGGGGCAGGAGGCAAGCCGGGGTGGCTCGGGCGGCGCCGACACGGCCGGGGCCTGAATGCGGCCGTCAGCTAGCCGCCACGGCCAACCTGACGGTGGCATTGTGGGGTGCCAGGGGTGGTCGGGGTGGCGTTGCGGTGCAGGAGTATACGTGGCGTGCTGGCTGCGGATGGCCAAGTGTCAAGGGGCACGGAGTACGCGCGACGCGGCTGCTTGGGTGCGCGGCTGCAGTTGGCGCGCTCTGGGCGCGCCCAGTGCACGCCCACCAGCTGCTCGGCGAAATGCCATGGCACTCCAGAGCGCTCGGGCGAGGTTGGAAAGCAACATGACTAGGTTATTGATAGAGGGGAGATCAAGGGACAAGGTGGTTAGGTCAGGAGACCAAGTTCATAATGCAAACAAAAACTCATGCCAATAATGTCCATGCACTCCAGGTGTTTGACAAAATGCCACAGGCACCTAGGCTTTTCTTGGAGTGGCCAAATCTTCCAGATCCTAGTCTCTTTAGATGAACAAGAGGGTGGTGAGGTTAGTTTGTGAAAAGCACAAACTTGCTAGTGCAAGTTTTGCAGAACTTCAATTCTGGACAAGAGATAAATGGCATCATCTCATGGACCAAAAGTATTCCAATAGTTGCATGCTCCTGGACTTAGGGTTTTTGTAGGGTGGTCTACAAGCAGGGGAAAGAATCAAGGGCCAAAGAGCAAGCAAGAATATGGATGTTGTACAAACCATCATGTTGGACTAGAATGAAGATGAGGTTGATTCACTCAAAAGTTTCAAAGAACATCACTGGGTTTTTGCATAAAGTTGAAACATGTGCTGCTACTAACATCCCATAATTTTGGTGGAATCTAAAAAGAAATATTTAAATGGGTTGTAGTGCAAAATTGCCCACTGGACCAAAGAAGAAAATTGGGTGTAAAGCTCAAAATATTTTATGAATAAAAGATATTTTTGCATAAAAGTGATTCAAAAACATCACCTGACATCTCCAAATTTTGATTGGAATTTTAAGTGAATTTATCAAATGGTTGTAGTTCAAATATGGCCATATAACCTTGGAAAACCATTTTTCAAGAAAATAAAGATCAAGCAAATTAATTATGTAATTAGCTCTACTAATAAAAAAAGTTTTTCTTGAGAGGTTAAACAAGCCCAATAATATATTTGAAAGGTTTTCTTTTTGGGGAAAACTCCATAATAACAAGAGAGAAAAATGGTTCAAAAAATCAAAAGGGAGCCCAGAAAATAAAAAATTTAATTTCCTAGCAAAATTTAATTAATAAAACAAGGTCAAAATTTTGGGGTGTCACATGAAACCATCATGTGCCCTGTGCTAGAATAATCACGCCATGGCTGAGTCCCAGGTATGAGCGAGTGTGTGCGTGTCAGAGTCAGTTCGTGTCGCATCGTTGTTGATCGCGTCTGGGTTTGTCGCAGGATGTGTGTGTGCAGGACCATTGCGCACTGGCTGCCACGTTGATTGGGTCGTGTCGGGATTGGTAGGGATAGGGTCGCCGATCCACGTCGGAGACACCGGCGTCCTTGCTTCTCTTTATTTTCCCGATGTGTTGGTGCTCTGTTATCTACATCCAACTCTAAATAAAAATAATATTTAAGTTGTGGCTATGATATTTATTTCAAGCAATACCGAGCTGTCACTTCGGAATTATAAATATTTATGTTTGCACTGCATTCAGCTTTGGGGGATCCCACTGCTTCAAAGTATAGCTATCACTATAGAATTATAGGTATGTATCATAAGTTAATAACCAAGCAATCAATGAGCTAAGAAGAGGGGTTCAGCTCCTCTGGAGTTGAACTATTACTGGTGCTTTAGACATCCACATCAGCCATCAATTTCAATCTGACTACTCTAATTTCCTCACTTAATTCTTTTAAAAAATAAAAATAAACACCCAATTTGTCCGGTGAAAAATCTCCTACTCCTGCTTGGCGCCAAACAGAACTCGCGTTGGCGCCAAACAGTGATCTCCATGCCTTCGTCCCGCCCGTCTTCCCCAATCCTCCTTGATCGTCCTCCTTGTAACCAGAACTTGACCAAGGTATATGTTGATCTATGGGCAGAGATCCCCTTTTGCCCTATCACTGTCCTCCTCCCGCTGATCTGCAAGTTTAGGTGGCATAAAGACCTCTCTTCGCCTTGTTTCTGTACTAATTGTCGTCCTCCCGCTGATCTGCAAGTGGTGTGGACGATCTCCCTTTCGAACTCACTTTTACCATCCTTCTCCTAGCAACAAAAAAGAAGCTGATCAATCTTAAGGTACGTGACATGTGGTCTGATTCTATTCATGTTCTCAAGGCAACAAGAGAATTCCTAGAGTGATTTTGCTACATGATCACAGATTACAAAAAAAAGACAAGGTTTAGTGGAGAATATGATTTACGACAATGAAGATTCAAACAGGTACCAATTGCAGAGGAGCCAAACCCCCCAAACAACTAGTAGAAAATCAGAAGTGATAAGGAAGGAAGGAGATCCAAAACTTTTGATATTGACCTTGCAAGCTTTTGATATTGAAACTACAGATGATTCAGGAATTGTACCAAAAGCAGCCCATGAGTCAGCAAGTCGGCAAGTTGTTAGGAAACACCTATTTTGTACTTCAATATTCAGAATACCAAGGCCGCCTATGTCCTTAGGTTGGCACGGAATGTTCCATTTGGCTAATTAGTATTTTTTTGATGTGGCCTTCACCTTGCCAAAATAACCGAGATCTATAATAATCCATTTTTAGGACTCCCTTTGGGACCTCAAGAAAAGATAGTATAAACATTACTAAACTTGTTAAGACAGAATTGAGAAGAACCAGCCGACCTCCAACAGACATATGTTTTCCTTTCCAGCTACTTAATTGATTGAACTCTATTATTTTTCATTCTCCATTACTAAGTTTCCTGACATGCATAGAGTTACGTACCTAAACGATTATGTGCCTAATTGAAACCGAAATAGTTGAGAGTGATCATACTCCTTCGCCTCCCCGAAGCAAAAAAAAAAAACTCAGTCTTACAAAAATTAATCTTAAGGTCTGATAATTGCTCGAAAGCACATAAAATAATTTCATATTAGTGGCCTTTGCCAAGTCATGTTCCACAAAAAGAACCGTGCCATCAGCGTATTACTCCATCCGTGCGGGATACTCCCTCCTTTCCTGTTTAGATGGCTCATCTCAAAATTTTCAGATTTCCATTATATTAGGCTCACTTTGAGTCCAATTGAGTTAAAGTGCTTCGAGTCTCATACCACATTTAATTCGAAGAGATTAGAGAGAAGGAATTATTGGTCATGCATGCATCAAATTCTACATGCACCATGCAAGTCCAACAAGCGAGAGGGTGATGCACTTATTGCTTCGGGAGTTGAACATGTGGGAGATATTTCACTGGGCAGTTTTGTATCCACAAAACTCGTGTCATCCATCAAAATCTTCCTTGGTTGATGAGATTTCAAATTTGAGCTCTCTAAACCAGAAGGGGGTATATAAGAACTCTTGGATTCCCAAGACAAAATTAGCAGAGGGAACAAAAGACCTGCCAGCCCCTAATAAAAGCTCCACCACACATGAGCACAAAGAGGATTACTCCATACGTGGTGCTCCTCCGTGTGCCGCTAGTGCAGGTCAACTGAAAAATGTGCTCCTCCATGTGCCGCCAGTGCAGGTCAACTGAAAACTGCGGTTGAAAAACGAGCAAAGACAAATATAACTGTTTTTTTAGACTCGATAAATATAACCCTGCAAGGTGCCATGCATGTTGATACCAAAGGTTAATAACAACTGGCACAGGCCGTCGTCTCGCTGATGGTGCTATCGAATGTTAGGTGGCGTTTTCCTTCTAGAAACTTCTGTCGTTTCATCGCCATCCCTTGTGTGTTACGCGCGAAGAGCATTGTTGACGTCCACAAAGTTCAGTTGTTTTTACCACATGTTAAAAAAAATAGTATGAAAATTTTAGTGCACGGCACCGCGCTTCGCAGGAGCCCCACCCCCCCGCCGCCGGTGAGCTCGAAACACCTCCGCGCCTCTCGCAGTTTGCTGCGTCGTCCCAGCCTCCTCCGTGCCCGGTTGCTGCTCGTGACCACGCCGGTTCCAGCATCTCACTCACGCCGCCCTTCATAACATGATGACAGTCGGCCGCCCCTTCACCGGGGATGCAGCTCTAACCGTAGCCGGTCGCAGCTCACGGCCAAGCCGGTTCCAGCATCTCGTGTCGCCCATCGCCGCCGTTCCAGCACGAGGTATGGGCTTGTAGCACCCCTCAGACGCGGGCGGTCGCAACAGGGCGCCTTGCCGGTCCCTGCAGGACGTGGCCGTCGACGAACACGACGACGAACGTGAGATCCTCATGGAGAGAAGAAGGCCATCCCCGTGGAGGAGGGAGAGAAGATTATTAACTAATCAAGCATGGAGAGAGACGTGCTACCGTTCGTCTTGTGGCCACATGGACTCTCAGATCTGCTGCAAGAGATACAGGGCCAGGAGTGGCGCGTGCTCCGTGCGCCACTAGCGCAGGTCAACCGGAAAATGCGGTTGAAATCGTGCAACGATGCCGAAGGTAAGGTTAAACAACTGCCACACGCCGGCCTCTGGCTGCTGCTGCTGCGACGGAGTAACAAAATGATTAGGTGGTGGCGTCTCCCTTCTAGAACCTTGAGGCCGTCTCATCGCCATCCCCTGCGTTTTCTTTACGCGCCAAGAGCATTGTTGACGTCGACAAGCTCAGTTGTTTTACATGTAAATAGTAGAAAATAAAATAGCACCACGTATGAAGTACGATGCTCCTTGTTCCCCGCGGGCGTAATATTTTAGTGCGGCCTAACTAACGCCTATCCTTCCGAAAGATCTGATCCACATCCACTCCTCCAAAATATTGAGTACAGTTACTGTGGACGTGATCTCCGTGACGCCGTCGGAGCTTGTTACAAGTGTCGGCACACTGGCACGCCAGCCAGAGCCACGAGCTGGCCGGATGTGACATGAACAGTTTTGTGACACCTGCGTGTGTGTGAACGGAGCGTGCGAGGCACAATGGCCGCACAAACTACAACTAGTATTAACATTGACATTGATTTTGATTTGATTGAACCATCACCGCGTCGGGGAGGGAGAGGTCGCGATCGTTCTGCAGATTAGAGAACGCGGTTCTGCCAAGTCGCCAAACCTAACGCCGCAAACCGACCGGTCGCAGGGAGGCCGGGAAGTGCTGGCATGTTCCCCCCATCTTCTCTTCCTCGTTTTGTCTATTGCCACTAAATTCTCAGTGCGCTCGAGAAAGAAATTGGACGAGTTGTTACACTAGCATTTCCTCCGCAGTGCGCACGAACAGAAAAGAAATTTGATGATGGGAGTTGTTGGCATTTCATCATCGTCACTCCAACAGAAATTGCGGAACCTGATTTGCGCATACGGATACACAGATATGACACTGACCGAATCAACAAGTCAAGCTCTTCCATTACAACTCAAAACAGTTCGATCAACATCTCAAGAACACACAAACTTTCCCAACTGGTAGCAAGCAGTATGATTTATGTACAGATGACAACAAACTTTCTCATGGACTGCCTCGCATCGCACCCACCACATAAGAACACTGTATGTATCTTCTCACGATCTCTCACAAAAAAAGCCCTCTTCGGGCAGAGATTATTACCCATTTCCTTATCTAAATGCTACTCAAAACGAGAACAAAGCTAGCAACTAGTAGTACTATATGAAGCTAAGTAATCAAGATCCAGGACGAGCACGGCCGCTTCGCTGCGCAAGGGGGCGTGGCCCTGTCCATGGTGTAGCGCACGTGTACCTACGGCGAGAAGAAGAAGGAGAAGGATCGATCTGCTTGCCGGACGCGTCCGGCTTAGCGCAGGGCGCGCGCGAGGCCGGCGAAGATGCGGGAGAGGCCGAGGCGGAAGCGGGAGACGGCGCCCTGGGAGTAGGGCGCGCACTCGCGGCACAGCGTCTCCATGGCCTCCACGAAGAGGCTGAGGCTGCGCACCGGCGGCACGTAGAGCGTCAGCGGCGCCGCCGAGAAGGCCAGCGCCATCATCAGCTGCAGCATCGCCAGCGCTCCTCTTGTTCGATCCCCGCCACGAGCAGATCCAGCTAGCTCTCGCTCTCTCCTGATGCTTCTTGCTTCTTCTTCTTGCCCGGTCGATCGAGCAGCCGGTACCAAGAAGGCGAGGGTTATATGGACGGACGGATGGACGGACTGTGAGGTGGTGGTGGTGCGGGGAGCTCCTCTTGTGGTGGTGATCGCGCGCTCTGTCTCGGCCTCGCGGTGCGCGCGTGGGGGGTTGGTGGTTGGTGGAGCGCGCGCCCTCGCCTTCGCGGCCACGGGGAGGGGGGGAGGGCGATTCGGTGCGGTGCGGAGTGGGGAAGCGGAAAGCGGCGGCTTTGGCTGGGTTTGTGAGCGAGCCTTGTCCTTCTCGGGCTCGGATTTATAGCCCGGCGGCGGAGGGGATAACTCGATAAGATCGGCGTAGGTACGTGACAGTCCGCTTGACGTGGGGGACTCGGGCTCGGCACGGACGCATACGGTGCGCGGCGCCGGCACGTACCGCCATTCGCCACGGCGCGAGGGGGCTGCCGCTGTGCTGCGTGTGCCGCTCCAGTTTTTCAGATGCGAAAACAGTTAAATATGTGGATGAAAGCCATGGTTACTGTAAATTTATGGGACCGGGTCGTTTGTAACGTGTGCAAGCAAGCCAAGTACGTAGTACTAATTTGATTACGAGCTGGGTTTGGATTATAGTTTCCGAGCGGTCGGTACCGCGTGACATCCCGTGATCCCTATGTGTCTGTTCCGTGACATGGGCATCCAATGGCCGCCCGTTACCGAAGATTGAAACGACCCTTAAAAAAGGAAGGTTGAAACGATCTCTTCTAGGCTTAGGGTTAGGGGAACAAACAAGATAGTAACCACTCAGCGGGTCCTGTGGAATTTCTCTACCTGACCCCAAGAGTAGACTGACTAATCAAAGCAGACCGAGAAAAAGAATTGGGTTCTCGTGGAGGGACCTTGCCTGTGGTACGTACGGTACGAGATGGACACCAAATCATGAAAGCGAACGGAGGGAGGCCCTCGTCCATAGCAATTGGCAATTGCTGCCACCTCAGTCGTGTGGGGCGCGCTGGACCTCTAATTTTCTCTACGGGTCCGGGGGAATGAGTGGTGGATACTCGCAACGATTGTCATGATCCGATCTGGCGCCAAGAAAGAAGCTGATCGTGGAAGCAGCAGGCGCAGGAGGGGCCGGCAATAGATACGCCACGCCTGCTGCTTCTTTAAACGCCTGTGAGCTGGACGACAACACTGCTACTATGGCTGATGGCGGACTAGTTTGATCGCGTATGATACGAGCGCGCTATCGGGCGCATGGACGGTAACGGAAAGGAACAGTCTAGGTTAGCGGGTGGTTGCTCGAGCGGTCGACGGACAAGTTGGTTGGCGCACACAGATCGATCACAGATGGTCCGGTCTGGTCTGGGTCACCGATCGGGTAGTGCTCCCAACTTTTTTAGTTAGGTGATCAAGACCATCAGTTGGTTCCCTCAAGCAGTGGCCCGTGTCTAGCGCAGCGGCCGCTCCTGAGCTGAGCTTTCGTGTGGCAACCACGCACGGGCACGGCACGGGTAATCAATCGCTTTGTTCTGCTCCCCGCGCCGCCCGGAAGCTTGGGGAGCAACTAATTAACGAGCGCTCTTTCGGGAGTCTCGCAACGATAAGCACCATTTGGCGCGCTCACAGCCATTCGCCACGTTTCGCGCTCTGGGCACTCCCTCCGAATTTTGTTTTTTTATTTTTATGCACGCGTTTTCGGCTTTTTAAAAAGTTTTTTTTGGTTTTTTTGACATTTTGGTTTTCTACCGGTTTTCCCTAGCTTTTCGACCAAATTTTTTTTCGAAAAAATAATTTTTTTGCGCAAAAAATGCATTTTTTTTTCGCGAGAAGCACGGTTTTGCTTCAGCTAGAGGCACGGTTGTGCTTTCGCGAGAGGCACGGGCGTGCCTCTTTCGGAAAGAAAAAAAAACGTGTTTTCTATTTTTTTTCTTCTTTCGCGAGAGACACGGTTTTGCTTCCGCCAGAGGCACGGTTGTGCTTTCGCGAGAGGCACGGGCATGCCTCTTTCGGAAAGGGAAAAAAACATGTTTTCTGTTTTTTTT
>NC_057804.1:574677332-574680612 GCF_018294505.1 Triticum aestivum | reverse complement strand
TTTTCTGTTTTTGTTTTCTTTCGCGAGGGCACGGTTTTGCTTCCGCCAGAGGCACGGTTGTGCTTTCGTGAGAGGCACGGGCGTGCCTCTTTTGGAAAAGGAAAAAAACGCGTTTTCTGTTTTTTTTCTTTCGCGAGAGGCATGGTTTTGCTTCCGCCAGAGGCACGGTTGTGCTTTCGTCAGAGGCACATGTGTGCCTCTTTCGAAAAGGGAAAAAAACCCGTGTTTCCGGTTCGGTTTTTTCGTCGGTTTATTTCGTCCGGTTTTTTCGTGGAAAAAAAAATTCGTCAAAATCTATCAACATGGGATCTAGTTTTGAAGATCTCGACGCGAGGAATCCAATGGTGAAAGCGATTCGAGATTTGGACGCACGGTTTAAGAGATAAAATATTTTGAATAAACGGATCTACGAAAAAAGGGAAAACTCCAAGGTTGCGACAAGTGGCGCACATGCAGCGCGCCACTTGTCGCAACCTGGGAAAGTTGGAGTGATCTCCGCAAGGAATACTCATTAATTAGTGATTTCGGGAAGCTTCCACCTGCTTCGCAGGGAAACGGCCCAGTAAAAGCCGCCTCATATCATATCCCGCTCTCTCCCGCTGGCGCGCCCACGGTAACGGCCCAGCAAAAGCCGCCTCATACCAGTGGGCCAAGGAAGCAAGCAAGGATGCTTGATGCTTGGAATGAACTATTTAGCTTAGTAAAGAACGTTGTCTTAGATGATAGTGAGGATACTGTCATTTGAAACTTTGACTCTAAAGGGATTTACACAGCGAAATCCTTTTACAATTTTGTGACCTTTAGAGGAGTGCTCCCAGACAACATTACTATGGTCTGGAAAAGCTAATATCCTTCAAAGGATTCAGATTTTTCTCTGGCTATTAGTTAAGAACAAGCTTTTAACCAGAGATAATTTGCAAAAAAACACAACATGTAGAAGATGCTACCTGCCTCTTTTGCAATGAACCAGAATCTGTCAATCATTTGTTTTTTGAGTGTGTGATTTTGATAGAGCTTTGGAGAGGGATTGTTGGCAACTCTAGCTTTACCAGCGAGCTTAACTCGATTGGTATGCTAGAATGGTGGGCCAGGAACTGTAACAAAACCGCAGACATCATGCTACATTCAGCTGCTCTGCGGACTCCCTAGAGATATCGAAATGACATTTGTTTTAATGCTATACCTTGGTATGGAATGCAGATCCTTTGGAGAAAAACAACAACCACCTTGGCCTCCTGGGAGGTCAGGTGTGCGGACCCGATAAAAAGGAGATTGCATTTCCTGGTGCAGCAGCTGGAACAAATGGCGCGAGATCCACCCCTCCTGCTATGGCCAGACCCTGGCTAGGTCTACTTCAGTGCTCTGGAGTGGCGAGAAGACCATGCTCCGGGGCTGGAATTTTGTTCTGAGGACAACACCGCCTCTGCACATGCTGCATTCCCCATTTCTTTTCGAAGAATGGCTGTTGGCAGATAGACTTATTTCAGTTCATTTGTATTAATGGCGGATGTCTGTTCTGCCCTGTTTTTCTCTAGTTTTACTTTTTTTACCCCTTGTCTAACATATTATGTTGATGAGACAGTAATTTCAACAGATGTTTTTTTAGGGGAAGGCCTTCATGGCTGCTTTATTCACTCATAATAAACTTACATCGTTTGCTAAAGCATTGATGATGAAAAAGGGAGGTGTATCCGACCACACACTCGGTGGATTACCCCTCCCAAAACTAGGTAACTCATGAGCAACCATGTTCGACTCTCTACTACAATATTCGATAATGACCTTCCCGAAATCTTTAAGTAAATTACAGCAGTCCTCTAAAATTGGTGCAGCCACCAAAGCATACCCTTCATTCATCCTCAAAGCATCCATGATGATCAAGCTATCAGATTGGACCACAATGCTATCACAACCAAGGCTGCGTATGAACTTTATCCCCTGATGCATAGCCTCGGCCTCCACTGCCACCACATCCGCCACATGAGACATCTGAGTTACTGCAGCTGCAACAAAACCGCCGTTATGGTCCCTCACCACCATTCCAGAGGAGCCTGAGTGATCTTCTTCCAGGAACGAAGCATCTACATTTAGAACCTGCATGCCTGAGAGTGGCTTCTTCCAGGCATTTTGACGAGGTATTTGATTAGGTTTTCCGACCGCTCGGACAAAGTCCAGAGAGAGGGCATGGATAGCCATAGCTGTGCAGACCGGATTTTGGACTTGCTCCCCTCTTACTAGCTCCCTTTTCTGCCACCACAAATACCAGCTAGTGGAGGCTATAACTTCAGGTATATCAATAACATCCATATATCTGCGTTGAAACCTATCATTGCACAGGAGAGACTCCATTACCCTTGTGCCTGATATTTCAATAGGGATCGCCTCATCTATGACAATTTGCAGGCCCATCTCCGACCATATCGACCTAGCACGGGAACATGTGAAGAGTGCGTGCTTAGTATCCTCCGCCCCTGCTGACAAATAGGACACTGCCCACTCGTGGGAATATGCTTGTTAGCCAATGTACACTTAAACTGGATGGTGTTATGCAAGCATCTCCAAATGAAAATTTTGACTTTCCCTGGTAGCTTTAACGTCCACAACCTCTTCCAAACCGGACGGTCCGGTGTACTCGACTGTCCTGCGTCGCCACCAATTTTCAGACCATATTGATCTTCCCATTCTCTGTAATAGCCAGATCGAACACTATAGACTCCATTCTTCGTAAAGTGCCATGCAATAGCATCCTCCAAAATATGATGGGATAGTGGAATTTGCAATATACGATCAGCATCTATACTCCAAAAGTTGCACTACAAAAAAAAGACACATCCGTGACATTTTGGGCCGAACGAAAAAATTTCTGTCATACCTATGACAGTTCTATGACGATAATTGTGACAAAACCCGGTATCATCATAGATGTGGTGGGATCCTACTTCTATGACAAAAAATCATGACAGAAAATGGGCTTTTCGTCCTGGGCGGGCCGGAGACGCAGCTGCATGACATTCTTTGGGCCGTCCGTGACGGAAAAAATGTGATAGAAGTGAGGGCGAGGAAAATTTCGGCGAGTTCCCGGTTACGGTGGATGGTCGGGGGCCGAGCGATGCGTGTTTCTCTCGTACACGTATGTGCGTGTGTGCGAGGCGTTGGGCTCTAACTGAACCCGAGTGAGGTGTCGCCTAACTAAACCGAGCGATTGCACTGCAGGCCACGCGTTACTGAACCCGAGCGATCGAGCGATTCCTTTGCTACTACTGCAAACTGAAGTCGATCG